>NW_017043727.1:0-223 GCF_001483705.2 Eufriesea mexicana | reverse complement strand
GTCACTTTGACATTCGTGATGTACAATGCTCTTCGGTGGATTCCTGTTATCAACATTGATCTACTGTACTCTGCTCGATTCAGGGGAGTAAACCAATAGCGGTCCTGGCACATTACGTTGAGCTATGTTACGTTTGGTCAAGTTAGGTTCGACGATATTTGGTTTGGATATCTTTGACTCTCGTGCCTTACACTGTCACTCGGTGGATATTTGTTATCTACTG
>NW_017043726.1:0-223 GCF_001483705.2 Eufriesea mexicana | reverse complement strand
AGAATCTTGCTGGAAAGTTCAATATTATTGACAGTTTCGACTATTATCGTGGTGAGCTTTCTTACTTGCCTAAATTAGCAGGGTAGATTCTATTGGCGTGCTATAGACCTTGCAATGCTGCGCAATAAGGCTGGAATATTCAAATTTATTGACATTTTCGACTATTATCGTGGTGAGCTATCTTTCCTGCATAAATAAGGAGGAGAGATTCTACTGGCATGCT
>NW_017043725.1:0-223 GCF_001483705.2 Eufriesea mexicana | reverse complement strand
CTAAATTTCCTCTGCAAAAATCTGTCCACCGCAAAGGGTTAAATGCACAAACGTTGTGTAACGCTATAATTATATTGAAATTACGTGTTGTTTTAAAAATATTTGATATTTCTGGAAAAGTCCCATAGTGGGTATCGTTATAAAATGATCGATAAAATTGTTTCAGTAAAGAAACAAAAGAGTGAGTAAGTAACAGATCGTTACCATAACCTCTAAATTACAT
>NW_017043724.1:0-223 GCF_001483705.2 Eufriesea mexicana | reverse complement strand
TGCAGTCCGGCGGAATTCTGCACTCTACTGTGCTCTAATATGTTCTGCTTGGCACTGGGGAGGCCAAAAATTGTGGTCCGGTTCGTTAAGCTTAGTTAGACTATGATTGGCCTGGCCAGGTTAGGTCGCGCTAGCTTGTGGCATATTCGGCTTTTGTGCTATGCGCTGCTATTCGGTGGCTCCTCCGCTCTACATTGCCCTTGTATATTCCGCTTGGCTCAGG
>NW_017043723.1:0-223 GCF_001483705.2 Eufriesea mexicana | reverse complement strand
GGTTCAGTTATGTTACGCTTGGCATGGTTAGGGTAGAATGTGTGTGGTTAGGATGGCATCGAAGTTTGTGCTATACGCTGCTATTCGGTAGATTTATGCTCTGTACTGTGCCCTAGTATATTCCGCTTGGCCATGGGGAGGCCAGCAGTAGCGCTCTCGACACGTTAGTGTGACTTATGTTACGTTTGTGTATGTCACGGTTGGTTAGGTTAGGAGAGGATTG
>NW_017043722.1:0-223 GCF_001483705.2 Eufriesea mexicana | reverse complement strand
AAAGATAACCTAATCTAGCCTAACCTAACCAAACCGAAAGGAACGTTGTCTAATTCTGCATAAAGTGCCGAGACCACCATTGCATCTTTCCCAGAGCCAAACTGAATATATCAGACAACAGTGGAGCGCAGAAGTCCACCGTCTATCAGCGTGTAGCACTAAAGTCTATAATATTCCCTTCTACCCTAACCAATCGTACCATAACCAAACGTAACATAACTCA
>NW_017043721.1:0-223 GCF_001483705.2 Eufriesea mexicana | reverse complement strand
AGCGCGCCGAGATTACTATTACTGGCCTCGCCAGACCCAAGCAGAAGATACTAAAACACAGTACAGCGCGGAAATACGTGGATAGCATTGTATAGCACAAAAGCCTAATGCTACAGTATCCTTACCTCACCAAGCGTAACACAGCAGAGCGTAGCATACCTCAGCGTAACCTGCCGAGGCCACTATTGCTGGCCCCCTCAGAGCCATGCAGGATATGCAAGAG
>NW_017043720.1:0-223 GCF_001483705.2 Eufriesea mexicana | reverse complement strand
AAATTCAATTTTATTTACATTTTCGACTAATATCGTGGTGAGGTGACTTTCTTGGATAAATAATGAGGGAAGATACTATTGCCGTGCTATAGCCATTACAATGCTATAGTATCTGCCCGGAAAATTAAACTTTATTGACATTTTCGACTAATATCGTGGCGAGGTGGCTTTCTTGCATAAATAAGGAAGAAAGATTCCATTGGCCAGCTATGGCCATTGCAAT
>NW_017043719.1:0-223 GCF_001483705.2 Eufriesea mexicana | reverse complement strand
TCATGGTTTTGACAGGTCTCAGGTCTGACAGGAGGATCCTAATTTAAAACTAAAAGTAATTCGGAGATAACTATAATTTCCAATTTCTAGTCAATTGTAGTTCTGACAGGAGGATTCTAACTTAAAAAAAATTCGAAGATAACTATAGGTTTCAGTTTCTAATCAGTTATGGTTCTGACAGGGAGGGTTCTGCCATAAAAAGAAATTTCGAAAATAATTATAG
>NW_017043718.1:0-223 GCF_001483705.2 Eufriesea mexicana | reverse complement strand
ACGCCTTCAATCCAATGGCAAGAACAGCCATCCACTTGCGAGAGAATAGGTCAACTCAAAATTCATAACCTGTTATTGCTTGGTGAATAGAACGCCTAACGCCTTCAACCCAATGGCCAGTACAGCCACCTAGTCGCCAGAGAATAGGTCTATTCAAAATCTATAACCAGTTACAGCTTGGTGAATAGATCGTCTAACGCCTTCAATCCAATGGCAAGAACAG
>NW_017043717.1:0-223 GCF_001483705.2 Eufriesea mexicana | reverse complement strand
AACTGAATTTTCCATCCGGATGCTATAGAATTGCAATGGCCATAGCTGGCCATTGGAATCTTTCCTCCGTATTTATGCATTAAAGATACCTCCCCACGATATTAGCCGAAAATATCAATAAAGGTGCATTTTCCAGGCAGATTCAGAAGCATTGTAATGTCTATAGCACGGAAATAGTATCTTTCCTCCTTATTTATACAAGAAAGTTACCACACAGCGATAT
>NW_017043716.1:0-223 GCF_001483705.2 Eufriesea mexicana | reverse complement strand
AAAGGTAGGTCACCACGATAGCAGTCGATAATGTCAATATAATTAACTTTTCCAGCCTGATTCAATAGCACTACCATGGATATAGCACACCAATAATATATTTCACCCTTATTTATGCTAGAAAGTTAGTGCACCACGTTATCGGTCGAAAATGTCAATAAAAATGAATTTTCCAACCTGATTCTATAGCAGTGCAATGGCTGTAGCACGCCAATAGTATCTT
>NW_017043715.1:0-223 GCF_001483705.2 Eufriesea mexicana | reverse complement strand
CGCCTCCCTAGTGTCGAGCAGAATATGGTAGAGCACTGTAGATAGCGGATATCCTCCGTATAGGAGCGCATAGCACAGACGTCAAGGAAATCCTAGCCAAGCCTTCATAGCCTAACACAACGGAACGTAACCCAATTCAAGCAGAAATGCCGGGTACTACTACTTCCTGCCACAGATCCAAGCAACATATATCAAAGCATAGTAGAACGCGGAAATCCAACGC
>NW_017043714.1:0-223 GCF_001483705.2 Eufriesea mexicana | reverse complement strand
TACTGTGGTGAGATATCTTTCTTGCATTAACAGGAAGGAAGAATACTATTGGCGTGCTATTGCAATTGCAGTGCTATATAATCTGGCTGGAAAATTCAATTTTATTGACATTCTCGGACATTATCGTGAAGAGATGACCTCCTTGCATATATAAGGAGGTAGAATACTATTGTCGTGCTATTGCCATTGCAGTGCTATATAATCTGGCTGGAAAATTCAATTT
>NW_017043713.1:0-223 GCF_001483705.2 Eufriesea mexicana | reverse complement strand
CTTTCCTCCTTGTTTATGCAAGAAAGTTAGCTCTCCACGATATTAGTCGAAACCGTCAATAAATTTGAATCTGCCAGGCACATTCCATATCATTGCAATGGTTATAGCACGCCAATAGAATCTACGCTGCTTATTTAGGCAAGAAAGGTGGCTCACCACGATAATAGTCGGAAGTGTCAATAATATTGATCTTTCCGGCCAGATTCTATAGAAATGCAAAGCC
>NW_017043712.1:0-223 GCF_001483705.2 Eufriesea mexicana | reverse complement strand
ACATTCATACATCCACACAGCCATACATCTATAAATCCATGCATCCGTACACATATACATCCACAAATTCATACTTCCGTACGTCCGTACATCCATACCTCAATCCATCCATACATCCATCAATCCAAGCAACCATTCATCCATACATAGATCCATCCACACATCAATCTTTCCTTACATCCATCCATCCATACATCCACACATCCATACACCCACCCATCCA
>NW_017043711.1:0-223 GCF_001483705.2 Eufriesea mexicana | reverse complement strand
TAGAGGCCGTCAAAAGTGGTCTCTGCACATTATGTTAAGTTATGCTGCGTGTGGTTTCGTTATATTAGTTTGGTAATGGCTTGGATGGATTCGTGTTTCGTGCTACACGCTGGTATTCGGTGTTTTTGTATGGTCAGCTGTGCTCTAGGAAGTCCTGCTCTTCTCTCGTGATGCCTTTTATATTGGTATCTGCACGATAGGTGCAGATAGGGTACGTTAGGTT
>NW_017043710.1:0-223 GCF_001483705.2 Eufriesea mexicana | reverse complement strand
GTATGAGTGAATGGATGTATGGATGGACGGATGTATGTATGAATGTATGTATGGATGTATGTAGGTTTGTATGGATGTATGGATGGATGGCATTATGGATGCGTGGATGTGTGAATGTATGGATGGGTGGATGTATGGTTGCATGGATGTATGTATGTACGGATGTATGTATGTATAGATGTATCAATGTAAGAATTTTTGGATGTATGCATGTATGGATGTA
>NW_017043709.1:0-223 GCF_001483705.2 Eufriesea mexicana | reverse complement strand
CCATACATACATCCATCCATACATCCTCCTTTCCATACATATATCCATCTATACATCCATCCAACCATACATTCCTACATCCACACATCCATAAATCCATCCATCCATACATCCACACATCTACCCATCCGTACATCCATCCACCAATCCATGCATCCACACATACAAACATACATACATCAATACATCCATACATCCATCCATACATCCATACACCCGTACA
>NW_017043708.1:0-223 GCF_001483705.2 Eufriesea mexicana | reverse complement strand
GGAGAGGATAGCGTTGACTTTAGTGCTATAGTCCGTTATTAGGTGGATTTCTGTGCCCGACTGCGCTCTAATATTTTCAGCTTGGCGCTGTGAATGCCAGCAATAGCGGTCTCGGCAGGTTACGTATGGTCGGGTTACGTTCGGTTAGGTTGGGTTAGGCTAAGTTTGGTTAGGATACCTTTAACTTTTGCGCTGTACACCGTTACTCGGTGAGTGTCTGCAC
>NW_017043707.1:0-223 GCF_001483705.2 Eufriesea mexicana | reverse complement strand
CTAGCACTCATCCATACATCAGGCGATCCACACATGTATCCATCCATACATCCATTCATCCGTACATCCATACATTCGCACATCCATACGTCGATACGTCCATACATCCATACATGCACACATCCATACCTTCTTACATTCATACATTCATACATACGTTCAACCATACATGCATACATCCATACATCCATACATCCATACATATAGAGATCCTTGCATCCAT
>NW_017043706.1:0-223 GCF_001483705.2 Eufriesea mexicana | reverse complement strand
TGGCGCGCCAACAGAATCCTTTCTCCTTATTTATGCAAGAAAGTTAGCTCCACACGATATTAGCTGAAAATGTCATTAAAATAAAATTTTCCAGACACATTCTATAGCATTGCAATGGCTATATTACGCCAGTAGAATCGTTCCTCCTTATATATGTTAAAATGTTAGGCCACCACGATATTAGTCGAAAATGTCAATAAAATTGAATTTTCCAGCCAGATTC
>NW_017043705.1:0-223 GCF_001483705.2 Eufriesea mexicana | reverse complement strand
AAATGTCAATAAAATTGAATCTGCCGGGCACATTCCATATCATTGCAATGGTTATAGCACACCGAAAGAATATTTCCTACATATTTATGCAAGAAAGGTAGCGCACCACAATATTATTCGAAAATACAAATAAAATTGTATTTTCCGTCCAGATTCTATTGCATTGCAATGGTTATAGCTTGCCAGTATAATCCTTCCTCCTTGTTTATGAAAGAAAGCTAGC
>NW_017043704.1:0-223 GCF_001483705.2 Eufriesea mexicana | reverse complement strand
TCCCCAGAGCCGAGCAGAGTGAACAAGAGAAAAGTAGGGCGCAGGTGTACGCCGCACTGCAGTACACGGCAAACAAGTCGAAGGTATCCAAACCATACCTGAAGTAACCTAAACTGCCCAAGGGTAGCCAGCCCAAACTGACGAGCCGAGACCGCCATTTCTGGCGTCCCCGGATCCAACCAGAACACACTAGAGCGCAGTAGAACGCGGAAATCAACGGAAG
>NW_017043703.1:0-223 GCF_001483705.2 Eufriesea mexicana | reverse complement strand
CCAAGTCTAACCCAAACAAACAGAACATAAACAAACATAGCTTAACTCAACCAAACGTGCCGATACCGCCATTGCTGCCTTCCCCAGTGCCAAGCAGGGGACACTAGAGCACAGCACAGCGTAGAATCCCACCGATTTGCAGTGTACATCACACCAGTTGAAGCTATCCTAACCAAACTTAGCCAAACCCAACCCGACGGAACGCAAGGTGTAACAAGGTAAC
>NW_017043702.1:0-223 GCF_001483705.2 Eufriesea mexicana | reverse complement strand
TCGACTAATATTGTGGTGAGATAACTTTCTAGCATAAATAAGGAGGAAAGATTTTATTGGCGTGCTATAGCCATTGCAATGCTGAAGAATCGGCCTGGAAAAATCAATTTTATTGACATTTTCGACTAATACCGTGGTGAGCTAACTTTCTAGAATAAACAAGAAGTTACATTCTATTGGCGTGCTATAGATATTGCAATGATGTAGAATGTGGTTGGAAAAT
>NW_017043701.1:0-223 GCF_001483705.2 Eufriesea mexicana | reverse complement strand
CAGTAAGATATTTGAAATAATTATAAACAAAGCCCTATGGAAGCACTGCGAAACACAGAATATATCATCCCCGACCACCAGTTCGGCTTCAGATTCAAACACTCCACAATCCACGCAATAAATAAATTCACTACAAACATCTGTTGGGCCAGGAACGCATGAGACTGTGTCGGTGCTTGCTTCATAGACCTAGAGAAAGCATTCGACACGGTATGGCTTGAAG
>NW_017043700.1:0-223 GCF_001483705.2 Eufriesea mexicana | reverse complement strand
ACCGGGTATAGCACAAAAGAGAAAGCATTCCTGACCAAATATAGCCTAACCTAACTTAACCGAACGTAACATAGCTCAACGTGACGTGCCACGGACACTATTACTCGCATCCCCTGATTCGAGCAGAGTACAGTAGAGCAATGTTCAGTGCAGAAGTCCGCAGAATAGCAGCGTATGGCACTACAGTCGAGGAAACCCTAGCCAAACCTGGCATAACCCAATC
>NW_017043699.1:0-223 GCF_001483705.2 Eufriesea mexicana | reverse complement strand
AATACAGTAGAAGGCAGAAATCCGCCGCGTTGAAGTGTAAAGCATAAAAGCAGGAGATATCCTGACATAACCTGGCCTAGCCAAACCTAACCAAACGTAACCAAGCCCAACCTAACGTGCTTAACCAACTATTGGTGAACACCCCATTGCCAAGCAGGGCATATTAGGGAACAGTATAGGGCAGAGGTCCATAGAATCGCAGTTCACAGCACAGTAGTCGAAG
>NW_017043698.1:0-223 GCF_001483705.2 Eufriesea mexicana | reverse complement strand
AATCCAATGGCAAGTACAGACTTCTACTTGCCAGAGAATAGGTCTATTCAAAATATATAACCTCCTGTAGCTTGGTGAATGGATCGCCGAACGCCTTCAATCCAATTTCAAGTACACCCGTCTACTTGCAAGAGAATATGTCTTTTCAAAATCTATAAGTTGTCATAGCTTGGTGATTAGATCGCCTATCGCCTTCAGTCCAATGGCAAGTACAGCCATCTAC
>NW_017043697.1:0-223 GCF_001483705.2 Eufriesea mexicana | reverse complement strand
TCAATTTTATTGACATTTTGGGCTAATATCGTGGTGACCTAACTTTCTTGCATAAGTAAGGAGAGGCGATTCTATGGGCGCGCTATTGCCATTGCAATGTTATAGAATCTGGCTGGAAAATTCAATTTTATTGACCTCTTCGAATAATACGGTGGCGACTTATCTTTCTTGCATACATAAGGGGGAAAGATTCTACTGGCGTGCTATATCCATTGTAATGCTA
>NW_017043696.1:0-223 GCF_001483705.2 Eufriesea mexicana | reverse complement strand
GGCTAATTCAGACTATGTTCGGCTTTGTTATGATGGTTTGGCTTAGGCTTGGGTAGCTTTGACCTTCCAGATATACGCTGCAGTTCTATTGATTTCCGCGTTCTACTCTCCACTGGTGCGTCCTGTTTGTCTCCGTCTAGGGCAGCGATAGTGGTCGCTACACGTTAGATTTAGGTTGGATACACTTGTTTATGTTACGATCGTTTGCGTTAGAAGAATTGTC
>NW_017043695.1:0-223 GCF_001483705.2 Eufriesea mexicana | reverse complement strand
CTATAGGCATTGCAATGCTGCAGAAACTGGAAGGAAAATACAATTTTGATGACATTTTCGACTTATATCGTGGAGAGCAAACTTCATGCGTAAGTAATGAGAAAAATCCTCTTGGCGTACTATAGCCATTGCAATGCTGTACAAGCTGTCTAGAAAGTCTAATTTTATTGACATTTTCGACAAATATTGTGGTGAGCTAACTTTCTTGCATAAATGCGGAGGA
>NW_017043694.1:0-223 GCF_001483705.2 Eufriesea mexicana | reverse complement strand
ACATCAATAAGTCCGTCCAACCATACAACCATCCGTCCATACATACAACCATACGCACAAACACATATCGATACATGCACCCATACCCACATCCATACATACATCCATCCATATATCCATGCATACATCCATACACACAACCATCCATACAACCATAGACATATCCATACATACATCTGTACATACATCCATACGTACATCCACACATGCATCCAACATACGC
>NW_017043693.1:0-223 GCF_001483705.2 Eufriesea mexicana | reverse complement strand
TGGCCAAGATGCTGGAGGCACTTGGTGGAGAGACTGCCGTCGGAGACTGTCGTTCATCGAGGCGGTGTGGTGTTGGCCTTGAGCGTTGACATCGCTGATTTCAGCCCGTGAAAAGCATTACGTCCAAGCGTTTTCAAAAACAGTCCGATGCTGTTGTGACTGCAGTTAATGCACAGACAAGTGCGGAAGCGATGCGATATTTGGTACGCGATATTAGCGAACA
>NW_017043692.1:0-223 GCF_001483705.2 Eufriesea mexicana | reverse complement strand
CGTACATTAATACATCCACACATCCATAAATCCATCCATCCATTCATCCATACAACCATACATTCATCCATACATACATCCATACATGCATCCGTACATACATCCAACCATACAACCATCCACTGATGCATCCAGCCATGCATACATACATACGGATATGTATCCATACATCCATACATCCGTACATCCTTACATTCGTACATCCATACATTCGTTCATCCAT
>NW_017043691.1:0-223 GCF_001483705.2 Eufriesea mexicana | reverse complement strand
TAAGTGTGGTTAGATTCCATTTATCTTTTGGGCTGTGAAGTGCAATTCGATGGATTTCTGCGCACTGCTGTGCTCCGGTATGCGCTCCTTGGCTCTGGGGATGGCAGCAATATCGGTCTCGGCAGGTTAGGTAGAGTTAGGCCATGCTTGGCTATGTTCAGTTGGTTTTGGTTAGGCTTGGGAAGCTCTGACTTTTCAGATGTTCACCGCGTTGCTCTGGATT
>NW_017043690.1:0-223 GCF_001483705.2 Eufriesea mexicana | reverse complement strand
TAACAGTCGTAATACAAAATAATAAAATCTTTGGAATTATCGAAAATTAAAGTAAGAGTTATGCTATGAACACGCTTTGTGGGGCGGAACATATGCACTTTTTAAATTCGCGTTTGGTATTATATTCACATACGGTATTAAAATAAAAATATACGAGACTTCGTTATCCTGGTAACGTAACAAGAAGATCTATTTTTAATTCCTTAAATAATCGATTGAGTCG
>NW_017043689.1:0-223 GCF_001483705.2 Eufriesea mexicana | reverse complement strand
GAATCTTACCACGTTATTTGTGCCGAAAAGCCTGCTCAACTCACTATTTGCCGAGAATTTTAATAGAATTGAACTTTTCAGTCAGATTCTCTTGCAATGCAATGGCTATAGCAAACCAATAGGATCCTTCCGCCTTATTTGCGGAGAAAGGCTTGCTCACCACAATATTGGTCGAAAGTGTCAATAAAATTGGACTTTCCCGTCAGATTATATTGCAATGCAA
>NW_017043688.1:0-223 GCF_001483705.2 Eufriesea mexicana | reverse complement strand
AAAGTCCACCGGTTCGCAATATACAACAAAAAAGTTAAAGAAATCCTAACCAAACTTAACCTATCCCAACATAACCGAACCTGACCTGACACAGCATACTGTGCCGAGATCACTATTGCTGGCCTTCACAAAGACATGCTGAAATTATTAGAGCGCTGTGTGGCGCAGAAATCCACCTAGTAGCAGACAACACCACTAAAGGCGAAGACATCCCCTCCTAACC
>NW_017043687.1:0-223 GCF_001483705.2 Eufriesea mexicana | reverse complement strand
AAATAGGCCTATTCAAAGTCTATAACCTGTAATAGCTTGGTGAATAGATCATCTTACGCCTTCAACCCAATGGCAAGTAAAGCCATCTGCTTGCCAGAGAAATGGTCTATTCAAAATATATAACATGTTATCGCTTGGTGAATAGTTCGCATAACGCCCTCAATCCAATGGCAAGTACATCCATCTACTTGCCAGAGAATATGCATATCCAAATTCTATAATC
>NW_017043686.1:0-223 GCF_001483705.2 Eufriesea mexicana | reverse complement strand
ACATACATCCATGCATACATTCACACATACATCCACACAAACATCCGTACATACATCCATACATCCTTACACTCATGCATCCATTCATCTGTACATCAATACAACCATCCATACATCCTGCCATCCACACATATATCCACCCATACATCCACCCATTCAAACATCCACCCATCCATACACCCGCACATCCATACATGCATACATACATACATCCATACATCCA
>NW_017043685.1:0-223 GCF_001483705.2 Eufriesea mexicana | reverse complement strand
ATGACATCGTGAACGCGGAATTACGTAATAATAATACTTTATCAGTGTTTAGTATATGGTCATAGGGTTTGGATGTGTTGAATATGAAAGGGTTGCACTGTCCTATTGACGATATCTCGAAGTATGAGTCTAAGTGTAGCTATTGCGAATAATAATCCCAGTACTTCTTAGACCTAGCACCATTCGGTCACCATCTTTTCCCCTTTCTGGAAAATATTTTGAT
>NW_017043684.1:0-223 GCF_001483705.2 Eufriesea mexicana | reverse complement strand
TAAATCCTGCAATTTTGTCGAAGAGTATTGGAAACTAGCCTCAAAATGGTTCCATTTTCACTTACAGTCCTACAACAACCATTATAGATTACTATCTACTTTATCAACTATTCCATTTTAATCTATAATCGAATATGTTAACTATAATAAAATCTTGAGGAAAAGAGAAACCTGTGAATATTGGTTCTATATGTATGAATGCATTATTATAACCAATAAGGTT
>NW_017043683.1:0-223 GCF_001483705.2 Eufriesea mexicana | reverse complement strand
TTTTCGACTAATATCGTGGTGAGCTAACTGTCTTGCATAAATAAGGAGGAAAGATTCCATTGGGGTGCTATAGCCATTGGAGTGCTTCAGAATCTGCCGGGTAACTTCAATTTTATTGTTATTTTCTACTAATATCGTGCTGAGCTGACTCCCTTGTATGCGCAAGGAGGAAGAATTCTATTGGCCTACAATATCCATTGCAATGCTATAGAATCTTGCCGGA
>NW_017043682.1:0-223 GCF_001483705.2 Eufriesea mexicana | reverse complement strand
TATTATTTATATTATATTTATTTATTTCAATAAATTTTTTATTTTTTTATTTTATATTTGAAGTTAGATTATTAAGAAACTTTTTTATTATTAATAAATTGGGGATATTCAATAAATCGAATTTTAGCGAGATTTTATTTAATATTTTATACTACAATTTTTTCTTTACCTTTATTAATAATTGTTATATATTTATTAATAATATATAATAATTTGAATTTTA
>NW_017043681.1:0-223 GCF_001483705.2 Eufriesea mexicana | reverse complement strand
TGGGGGGGGGGGGCTAATGGATTTGTCCGTTTCCATTCCAGAAATGATGTTGGAAATACATTATCATTGAACGGATTAATCAACCGGCTACAGTGCTCTGTAGGTGTATGAAGCACGTGACGCACCGTCAACTGTGAGCATCTTTAACCACAACCGTACCATGCATTGGTTATTCTAAAATTGCTTCGGAATTTTCATCACCGGTGGACAAGGTAGTGCAACT
>NW_017043680.1:0-223 GCF_001483705.2 Eufriesea mexicana | reverse complement strand
TGTCGGGACAGGTCATGCCAGGTCAGGTCAGGTCAGGTCAGGCCTGGTCAGGTCATGTCAGTCGGGTCAGGTCAGGTCAGTCAGAACAGGTCAGGTCTGGGAAGGCCGGCTAAAGTCAGGACAGTTCAGGTCAGGTCAGGTCAGGTCAGGTCAGGTCAGATAAGGCTGGTTAAAGTCAGGACAGTTCAGATCAGGTCAGATCAGTCTGGTCAGGTCAGGTCAG
>NW_017043679.1:0-223 GCF_001483705.2 Eufriesea mexicana | reverse complement strand
TCAGGTCAGGTCAGTTCTGGTCAGTTCACTTCGGAGCAGATCATGACATGTCAGGTCACATCATGCCAGGCAAGGTCGGGGCTGGTCAGGTCAGGTCAGGTCTGGTTAGGTCAGCACAGGTCATGTCATGTCGCGTCAGTGGGATGATGCCAGTTCAGGACAGTTCAGTTCGGGCCAGGTCAGGCAAGGTCAGGTCAAGTTTGGTCAAGTCATGTCAGGTCAG
>NW_017043678.1:0-223 GCF_001483705.2 Eufriesea mexicana | reverse complement strand
TTACCATAGAATAAGTCTATTCAATATCTATAACCAGCTCTAGTTTGATGAATAGATCATCTACCGTTCTCAATCCAATGGTAAATATAGCCATCTGCTTACCATAGAATAAGTCTATTCAAAATTTATAACCAGCTATACTTTGATGAGTAGATCACCGAACGTTCTCAATCCAATGGTAGGTATAGCCATCTACTTACCATAGAATAAGCCTATTCAAAAT
>NW_017043677.1:0-223 GCF_001483705.2 Eufriesea mexicana | reverse complement strand
CGTGCCGAGACCGCTATTGCTGACCTCACCAGGACCAAGCAGGGCATACTAAAGTACAGTAGAACGCAGAAATCCTCCGGATAGCAGTGTACATCGCAAAAGTCAAAGTTATCCTATCCTATCCTAAGCGAACCTAACATACTCAAACGTAACCTATCACCACATAACATGCCTAGGCCAGTATTGTTGGCCTCTCCATCGCTAAGCAAAAAATATTGGTGGA
>NW_017043676.1:0-223 GCF_001483705.2 Eufriesea mexicana | reverse complement strand
CGAACACTGCTGCTCACATCCCCAGGGCCAAGCAGAATTCGGTAGAGCACCGTAGATCACATGTGTCCAACGAATAACAATGTACAGCACGAAAGATGGGGCCTTCCCAACCGAACTTATCCTAACCTAACAAAACCAACCGTAACATAACCCAACGTAGTGTACCACGACCACAACTGCTCGCTCCCCGGAGTCGAGCGTAGTATAGTAGAGCAATGTAGAG
>NW_017043675.1:0-223 GCF_001483705.2 Eufriesea mexicana | reverse complement strand
GTGTAGCAGGTAGATTTCATTTTATCATTCATCGTTCAATTATAATGATTTATAAGAGAGAATGGTAATTTTACGTAATTTTGAACTCGGCTTCATGCACAGTAATCTTAAAAATCAACAAATGTTCTTAAAAAAAGTATTATGTTATATACCATAGTCTTACGTAAGTATTGGAAAAAATTTTTTATTCAAAGCAAATTTTTCTAAAATGACATTTCGCTGC
>NW_017043674.1:0-223 GCF_001483705.2 Eufriesea mexicana | reverse complement strand
ACAATATTGGCCACGGCTCGTTACGGTGTGCTATGTTGCGGTCGGTTATGTCAGGTTGCGTTAGGATTGGTCAGGTTATCCTTAACCTTTGTGCTGCACGCTGCTCTTCGGCGGATTTCAACGCTCTAGGTTGCCCTACCATACCCTGCACGGCTTTGGCGCGTCCAGTTATAGCTGTAACGTCACGATAGGTTGAGTTATGCTACGTTTGGTCAGGCAACGG
>NW_017043673.1:0-223 GCF_001483705.2 Eufriesea mexicana | reverse complement strand
CATATGCAAACGTGGCATAGGTAAACCAAACGCGTCGAGACCACTATTTCTGGCCTCCAGAGAACCAAGCGGAAGATAATAGAGCACAGTAGAGCGCAGATATCTATGGATAGCCGGATTGCTGGATTGCCTATCCTAACCTAGCCAAACGTAACATAACAGAACGTAACATAGCTGGACCTGACATGACGAGACCGCTACTGCTGTCTTCCACAAAGGCAAG
>NW_017043672.1:0-223 GCF_001483705.2 Eufriesea mexicana | reverse complement strand
TTGTACTACCTTGTTCGCTGGTGACATAGATACCAAAGCAATCCTGGAATAATAAATCTATGGTACGGTTATGGCTGGAAACATTTACAACTGATAGTACGGAACGTACTACATACACCAAAATAACACTGTAGCCGTTGGATCGATTCGTTCAATGGCGACATAGGTTCAATAGCATTTCCAGAATGTCAAAATAGAGACCCAATACCGCAACAGGCATTAA
>NW_017043671.1:0-223 GCF_001483705.2 Eufriesea mexicana | reverse complement strand
CAAAAGTAAAAGCTATCCCAACCAAACTTTGCCTGACCAACCTAGCCGAACGTAACCTGACACTTCATAGCGACCCGAGACCACTGTTGCTGGCATTTCCAGAGCCAAGCTTAAGATATCAGGGAAATGTAGGGCGCAGGGACCCTGCCTGTAGCAGACCATAGCACTAAAGCCTTAGCCATCCCCTCCTACTCTAACCAACCGTAACTTAACCAAACATAAC
>NW_017043670.1:0-223 GCF_001483705.2 Eufriesea mexicana | reverse complement strand
CGAAGCATAACACTGCCAAACGTATAACTTAGACTAACGTGTCGTAACCAATACTGATTGCATCCCCATGGCGAAGCAGATTACACTAGAGCACAGTAGATCGCAGAAATCCAGCAAATAGCAGTGTATATCTCAAAAGCCAAAGATATCCTAATCTATCACAACGTTTCCTAATCCAACCATGCGTAATCCAACAAAACCTAACGTGCCGCGACCAATTTTG
>NW_017043669.1:0-223 GCF_001483705.2 Eufriesea mexicana | reverse complement strand
ATCGAGATAACAATTATTGAAAATAATTGTATGCAAGAATAATTGTAATTTCAAAAAAACTTTGTATTTATACTATAACTCAAAAACGAAATCAAGATTTTATCATGAAAATTTGTTTATGACAAACAGAAAATAATGAGAAACATTCTATTTGTCACTTTGACACTTTGAATATCTTATTATTATTAATTTTCAAGTCCATTTATGAACTTCGAATAAATAA
>NW_017043668.1:0-223 GCF_001483705.2 Eufriesea mexicana | reverse complement strand
TAGATCGCGTAACGCCTTCAATCCAATGGCAAGTCCAGCCATCTACTTGCCAGAGAATAAGTCAATTCAAAATCTATAAGCTTTCATAGCTTGGCGATTAGATCGCATAACGACTTGAATACAATGGCAAGTACAACCATCTACGTGCCAGAGAATATGATTATTCAAAATGTATAACCTGTTATAGCATGGTGAATATATCGCCTGTCGCCTTCAATCCAAT
>NW_017043667.1:0-223 GCF_001483705.2 Eufriesea mexicana | reverse complement strand
CTAACCAAACGTAACATAACACAGCGTAACGCGCCGCGGTCACAATTTCTGGCATTCCCAGATAAAAGCAGGGAATATTAGATCGAAGTAGAGCTCAGAAACCCGCAGCACGGATATGTATAACACAAATGTCAAAGTTACACCATCTTAACCTAATCAAACATGAGTGGACGTTAGGGAACCAACCTGTCGTGCCACGACCGCTATTGCTGGCCTGACGACA
>NW_017043666.1:0-223 GCF_001483705.2 Eufriesea mexicana | reverse complement strand
TGCGGGATTGGAACGGTGTGTGGATGGTAGGATGAATGAGGCCCAGCACGGATTTCGCGCGGGTCGGTCCACGGAGAGTGCATGGTTAAGTGTGAAAGAATTTGTGAGTAGTAGTGAGTGTAAGTATGTTTTGGGAGTGTTTGTTGATTTCAAAGGAGCATTCGACAACTTAGAATGGGCGAGTGTTGTGAAAAGACTGAGTGAGATTGGCTGCCGTGAGATG
>NW_017043665.1:0-223 GCF_001483705.2 Eufriesea mexicana | reverse complement strand
TGTACACTGACATATGGTGGATATCTGCGCTCCACTCTGTTCTAGTATACCCTGCTTGGACCTTTGAAGGACAGCGGTAGCGTTCTCGGCACGATAGGTTGAGTTACGCCATGTTTGGTTATGCTCCGTTTGATTGGGTTTTGTTTTTGGGTGGCTTTGGCTTCTCCGATATACACTGTGATTCAATGGGTTTCTGCGTTCTGCTCTCCTCTAATGCGCTCTG
>NW_017043664.1:0-223 GCF_001483705.2 Eufriesea mexicana | reverse complement strand
CCCTGTGCTGTTGTATGTTCTGCTTGGCTCTCTGGGGTCCACCAATAGGGGCCTCGGCGCGTTTGGTTGTGTTATGAGGCATTTGGTGATGTTTGGACAGGTTAGTACAGTCTTTTGCGCTTTACCCAGCTTTCCGCAGATATCCGAGCTCTACTGTGTGAACATTCTCTGCTTGGCCCTGGTGAGGCCAGCAACAGTGGTCTTGGCACGTTAGGTTGAGTTG
>NW_017043663.1:0-223 GCF_001483705.2 Eufriesea mexicana | reverse complement strand
AGAATGCAGTAGAACACAGTAAACCACAGAAATCGACCGAATAACAGAGAAAAGCACGATAGTCAAAGCTATCCTAAGCAAACATAGCCCAGCCTAACCTGACCAAACATAACATATCTCAAAATAAGGTGCCACGACCACTATTGTTCGCATTCGCAGTGTCAGGCAGGGTATAGTAGAGCAATGTATAGCGCCGATATCCAACGAAAAGCAGTATATGGCG
>NW_017043662.1:0-223 GCF_001483705.2 Eufriesea mexicana | reverse complement strand
GTGCTATAGCCATAGCAATGCAGTGGAATCTGGCTGGAAAACTCAATTTTATTGGCATTTTTGACAAATAACGTGGAGAGCTATCTGTCTTGCATAAATAAGTAGGAAAGATACTATTGGCGTGCTATAGCAATTGCAATGCACTGCAGTCTGGCTGAAAAGTTCAATTTTATTGACAGTATCGACTAATATCGGTGTGCGCTATCTTTATGCGTAAACAAAG
>NW_017043661.1:0-223 GCF_001483705.2 Eufriesea mexicana | reverse complement strand
TTGACGTTGAAGATGCACCACGTTCTGGAAGGCCAGTCGAAGCTGATTGTATATCGTCAATAGGTCGTCCGCAATTGGCGACGGTTGATGACGAACCAAATTTCTTGAGAAACGTTGTGCTTTTAGTGGACTGTATATTTTGTAATAGTTCCGGTTAACCCTTCTGAACTCTTCGAATGTTATTTGCTGACTGACTGGTACTGACCTAACTAACTTGTGCGAT
>NW_017043660.1:0-223 GCF_001483705.2 Eufriesea mexicana | reverse complement strand
AGGATGTCAGCTCACCGCGATATTAGTCGAAAATGTCAATAAAATTGAATTTTCCATCCAGATCCTATATGTTTGCAATGGCTATAGCACGCCAATAGAATATTTCGTCCATATGCATCCCAGAAATATAGCTCACCGCGATATTAGACGAAAATGTCAGTAGAATTGAATTTTCCAGCCAGATTCTATATCATTGCAATGGCTATAACTCGCCAGTAGAATA
>NW_017043659.1:0-223 GCF_001483705.2 Eufriesea mexicana | reverse complement strand
TCTATAGCCTCCTACAGCCTGGTGAATAGATCCCCTATCGCCCTCAATCCGATGGCAAATACACCGTCTACATGCCAGAGAGCAAGACTATTCAAAACCTATAAGCTGTCACAGCTTAGTGATTAGATCGCATAACGCCATCAATCTAATGGCAAGAACGGCCACCTACTTGCCGGAGAAGGGGTCTATTCGAAATCTATAACCTGTTATAGCTTGGAGAATA
>NW_017043658.1:0-223 GCF_001483705.2 Eufriesea mexicana | reverse complement strand
CTATAGCACGCCAATGGAATATTAACTCCTTATTTATGCAAGAATGGTAGCTCACCTCGATATGAGTCGAAAATGTCAGTAAAATTTAATTTTCCAGCCAGATTTCAGAGCATAGCAAGGGCTACAACGCGCTAATAGAATCTTTCCTCCTTATTTATGCAGGAAAGTTAGCTCACCACGATATTAGTCGAAACTGTCAATTAAATTGAACTTTCCAGCCAGA
>NW_017043657.1:0-223 GCF_001483705.2 Eufriesea mexicana | reverse complement strand
TGGGTGGATGGGTGGATGTATGTATGGATGTTTGCATGGATGTATGTATGGATGCTTTAACGGACGTATCTATGAATGTATGTATGAATGAGCGTATGTGTGTATGCGTGGATGTATGGACGTATGTATGGACGTATGTATGGATGTGGGTATGGATGGTTGAGTGCATGTATGGATTGATTTGTGGATGAATGGTTGTGTGCAAGTATGGATGTTTGGATGG
>NW_017043656.1:0-223 GCF_001483705.2 Eufriesea mexicana | reverse complement strand
GGCGGAACGGGTGCATCCCGCTGCAGTGCGGTCGGAGCTTGTCGGGTGTTCCGACGAGCTGGGGGTCTCGCGCGAGTAGTTGGGCCGTGCGGTCGTCAGGATGGTGGCGAGGAGCACCGCCCCCGGACCGGGCGGCATCCCAGGCCGAGCATTTGCACTTGCTCTGGAAGCGTGGGGCGACCGTGTGCGATGGCTGTTCGACAGCTGCCTCAGGACCGGTCGC
>NW_017043655.1:0-223 GCF_001483705.2 Eufriesea mexicana | reverse complement strand
ACAGTGGGGCGCAGAAGCCCACCGCACTGCAGTGAGTAGCGCAAGAGACGCAGATATCCTAACGGCACCTGACCAAAGTTAACCACAACGAACGTAGTGTGACTCAAAATACCGTTCCGTGACCCCTGCCCCTGGCCCCCTGGAGCCAAGCAGAATGCAGTACAGCACAGCAGATCATAGAAATCCCCTGACAAAAGTCAAAGTGGCCTATCCCAACCTAGCC
>NW_017043654.1:0-223 GCF_001483705.2 Eufriesea mexicana | reverse complement strand
GATGGATGTATCGAAGGATGGAGGTACGAATGGATGGATTTATGGATATATGGATGCTGGATGCATGGATGTATGGATGGATGGATGAAGTTATGGATGGATGTATGTATGGATGGATGTTTGGATGTATGGTTGTATATATGTTTGGATGTATGGATTGATGGATGTATGGAAGGATGGATGTGTGGTTAGTTGGATTTATGGATGGGTGTATGGATGGATG
>NW_017043653.1:0-223 GCF_001483705.2 Eufriesea mexicana | reverse complement strand
ATGGCTATAGCAAGCTAATAGAATCTTTCATCCCTATTTAAGCAAGAAAGTTATCACACCACGACATTAGCCGAAAATGTCAATAAAATTGAATTTTCCAGCGAGATTCTGCAATATTGCAATGGCTATAGTACGCCAAAATGTTCTCTCCTCCACAATGATGCATGGAAGCAAGCTCACCACGATATTAGTCGAAACTGTCAAAAAATTGCACTTTCCAGCC
>NW_017043652.1:0-223 GCF_001483705.2 Eufriesea mexicana | reverse complement strand
AGGTGGGCAAAGTGGTCCAACGGCCATGGAAGTACTGAGATGGCAGTACTGTGTACAATGTTGTCAATTGTTAATATCTCGGGGGACGACGGATCTCTCTTCTGTTGTTCAAGAAATGTTATAAACCTATTCGTCACGCAACAGATTAATACAACGGCTTCAGTGCTCTGCTGATGGATGTGCTAATTACCGTATTGTGAGCTGTAAACATCACTAGCCACAA
>NW_017043651.1:0-223 GCF_001483705.2 Eufriesea mexicana | reverse complement strand
ACGTTAGGAAGGTTTGGTTAGTCTTTCCTCGACTTTTGTTCTTTACACTGCTGTTAGGAGGTTTTACGCGCTCTACACTTCTCTACTATGCTCCGCCCGACTCTGGAGAGGCGAGCAATAGTGGTCGTGGCACGCTACGTTGAGTTATGTTACGTTCGGATAGGTTAGGTTAGGTAAAGTTTGACATGGATTGCATTGGCTTTCGTGCCATATACCGTTACAC
>NW_017043650.1:0-223 GCF_001483705.2 Eufriesea mexicana | reverse complement strand
GATGATTTAAATAACACACCAGCTCTAGAATAATCACGGTGCACATCAGTTACGGATAGAGGGATTCTCATTTCTCAGAACGGTAGTTGCTACATCCAACAGTAGGGCTTGGCATTTGGCGGAACAATTTATTCAGTGATGATATAACTTCGACAGGAGTTCTTGAAAGGTCAATGAATACATCAGTTGTTATTGGAAATATTAGCAATTTCCAGTACGGCGC
>NW_017043649.1:0-223 GCF_001483705.2 Eufriesea mexicana | reverse complement strand
ATTGTTAAGGTTAGGTTATGTGATGTTATGCTAGGCTACCTAAGGCTTTTTTGCTATTCATTGTAATGCGGCGGATTTCTGCGATGTAATGTGCCCTAATACGCTCTGCTTGGCTCCGGGAGGACAGCAAAATTTGTCTTGTCATGTTTGCTTGAGTTAAGATACGCTTGTTTAGATTTGGTTAGGTTAAGCCCGGTCAGGTTAACATAGACTTCAGTGCTAT
>NW_017043648.1:0-223 GCF_001483705.2 Eufriesea mexicana | reverse complement strand
TCGTCAAACCATCCATCCATCCATCCACCCGTCCGTTAATCCAATCATCCCGCCGGTCACCCAGCCGTCCAACAGTACATGCATTCATCCGTACGTCGAACCAAACATACATCCATCCATTCATCCATACATCCACCCAAAAATCCTTACATCCGTCCACCCATATATCCAGACATACATCCCCACGCACATCCATAAGTATATCCATACCACCAACCATACG
>NW_017043647.1:0-223 GCF_001483705.2 Eufriesea mexicana | reverse complement strand
AGTCTGAACACTAGGTTGCTGCCTATTACTCGTCACCAGCTAGATAGGCCCAAGGGTTCCTTTCCACTAACTCTCACACTTACTATTCCTCTATATACATGTAGGATTGGAATAAGGACGGTGTCACGGCCCAAAGTCCCAATTCGTCATAACTAAACACGACTTCAGTCTGAGTCAACCATCGATAAGATTTTAATATATAGAACCCTCCGAAAACAAGATT
>NW_017043646.1:0-223 GCF_001483705.2 Eufriesea mexicana | reverse complement strand
ACACGCGATTGAACGCAGAAAGGCATGGACAAAAATTCACCACGAGCCTGGCCCGTGTTGTTCGCCTTCGACCTCGTCGACGAACCACGTCTCTCACACATGGCACTCGTGTTTCGCCCGATATCCTCATCACGTCTCACACACGTGGCACTCGTGTTTGACCCGATATCCCCATCACGTCTCTCACACGTGGCACTCGTGTTTGGCCCGATATCCTCACCAC
>NW_017043645.1:0-223 GCF_001483705.2 Eufriesea mexicana | reverse complement strand
ATACGGTCCAATTCTACCCTCCACATAGATCTACTACCATATGCTCGACATTGTGGAGGAGAGAAAATGTGTCCGTCGTACGTTAGTATGTGATACGTTACGTTCGAGTAGGTTAGATTATGCTAACTTTGGTTAGGATTACTTTGGCTTTCGTGCCATACACATGTATACGGTGGGTTTCGGTGGTTTGCTGTGCTCTAATATAACCTGCTTGGTTCTGGGC
>NW_017043644.1:0-223 GCF_001483705.2 Eufriesea mexicana | reverse complement strand
ACCACGATATTAGTCGAAAATGTCAATAAAGATGAATTTTCGAGGCAGATTCTATAGCATTGTTATGGCCATAGCACGGCCATAGTACCTTTCCTGCTTATTTATACAAGAAAGTTAGCTCACGGCGATATTTGTCGAAAATGTTATTAAAATTGAATTCTCCAGACAGATTCTATAGAATTGCAATGGCTACAGCACGGCAATAGTATCCTTTCTCCTTATT
>NW_017043643.1:0-223 GCF_001483705.2 Eufriesea mexicana | reverse complement strand
ATCTTTCCTTCGCATTTATACAGAGGAGTTTGCTCACCAAGATATTAGTCGTAAATGTCAATATAATAGAACTTTTCATTCATATTCTGTTGCAAAGCAATATCTATCCAAGACAATAGAATCATTCCTCCAAATTTATGCAGAGAAAGTTGCTCACCATGATATTATTCGAAAATGTCAATGGAATTGAACTTTTCCGGCAGACTCTATTGCATTGCAGTGG
>NW_017043642.1:0-223 GCF_001483705.2 Eufriesea mexicana | reverse complement strand
TTGTCTCTATGGCGGCCAACAATAATGGTCTCGTCATGTTAGGTCGAGCCAGGCTACGTTTGATTGTGTCACGTTTGGCTAGGTTGGGCTGGCTACTATGACTTTTGTGCTATACACAGCTATGCGGTGGATTTCTGCGCCATGCTGTGCTCTAGTTTCCTCTGCTTGGACCTGCGGTAACAAGCAGTAGCGGCCTCGGCACGTTAGATTGTGTTACGCTACA
>NW_017043641.1:0-223 GCF_001483705.2 Eufriesea mexicana | reverse complement strand
CATAGCGTAACTCAGCCTGACGTGCCGCGATCACAAGTTCTTGCCTCCGCAGAGCCAAGCAAAACACATTAGCGGTGAGTAAAACGGAGAGGACCATAGAACCGCTGTGTATATCCCAACAAACTGGACACAACCAAAGATAGCCTAACTCAACCTGACTTGCCGAGAAGGCTATTGCTGCCCACCCCAGAGACAAGAAGGACGTACTGGAGCATAGTAGAGC
>NW_017043640.1:0-223 GCF_001483705.2 Eufriesea mexicana | reverse complement strand
GGATTTGTTTCTGGATACATGGATGTGTGGATGTATGGGTGTATGGATGGATGAATGGAAGTACGGATGAAGGCATGGATGTATGAATGGATGGTTGTATGGAACGATGGTGAACGTATGGATGTATGTATAGATGCACGTATGTATGCGTGTATGTGGCGATGAATGGATGTACGGTTGTATGGATGTACTGATGTATGGATGTATGGATGTAAGAATGTAT
>NW_017043639.1:0-223 GCF_001483705.2 Eufriesea mexicana | reverse complement strand
ACATTTTCGGCTAATATCGTGGTGAGCTTACTTTCTTGCACAAACAAGGAGGAAAGATATCATTGGCGTGCTATAGCCACTGCAATGCTATAGAATCTCCCTCGTAAATTCAATTTTATTGACATTTTCGACTAATATCGTGGTGAGGTAAGTCTCTTGAATAAATAAGGAGGAAAGATTCTATTGGCCAGCTGTAGCCATTACAATTCTATAGTATCTTGAT
>NW_017043638.1:0-223 GCF_001483705.2 Eufriesea mexicana | reverse complement strand
AGCGTAGTCTAAACAAACGTAACGTGCCGGTAGCACTGTTGCTGGCCCCCACAGGGCCAGCCACGGAGTAGTAGAGAGCAGCAGAGCGCAGAGGTCCACCATATAAGAGTTTATACTACGAAGTTAATGCAATCCATACCTAACCCAGACACACGTAACATATCCAAACTTAGCTTAACCCAGCCTACCATGCCGAGAACACTATAGCTGGCCTCCCTAGATC
>NW_017043637.1:0-223 GCF_001483705.2 Eufriesea mexicana | reverse complement strand
GAGCAGATCGCAGAAATCCATCGAACAGCAGTGCATAGCACAGAAGTCACAGCTACCCTATCCATACTTTACCAAACGTAACATAATCCAACGCAACCGAGATCAGGCTATCGCGCCGAGGGCACACTTGCTGTCCTCCCCGGAGCTGAACAGAACATACTAGAGGGGAGCAGGGCGCAGAAAGCCATAGAATCGCAGTGTAAAGCAGAAAATTCGAAGCTAT
>NW_017043636.1:0-223 GCF_001483705.2 Eufriesea mexicana | reverse complement strand
CAAGCTATAACAGGTTATATATTTTGAATAGACCTATTCGCTGGCAAGTAGATGGCTGTACGTGCCATTGGTTGAAGGCTTAAGGCGACCAATTCTCCAAGCTATAACTGATTATAGGTTTTGAATAGACCTATTCTCTGGCAAGTAGATGGTTGTACTAGCCATTGGTTGAAGGCGTAAAGCGACCTATTCACCAAGCTATAACGAATTATAAATTTTGACT
>NW_017043635.1:0-223 GCF_001483705.2 Eufriesea mexicana | reverse complement strand
TATTTCAGAAAAATTTAAAAGAGATGGAAAATATCCCTGAATTTATTACTTACTATAGTTAACATAATTAACAACAGTTTGCCACTAATATAACAATTTTCTTATTCATTTGACAATATAAAATTTGAAGATGTGTTAAGGAACATAAAACAAAAATTACTGGTACCTTAAATTATTTCAGAAAAATTTAAAAGAAATAGAAAATATCCCTGAACTTATTACT
>NW_017043634.1:0-223 GCF_001483705.2 Eufriesea mexicana | reverse complement strand
ATCCAGTGGCAAGTACAACCATCAACTTGCCAGAGACTAGGTCTATTCAAAATTTATAGTCTGGTATAGCTTGGTAAATAGATCGCCTAACGCGTTGAATACAATGGCAAGATCATCCACCTGCTTACCAGAGAATAGGTCTATTCAAAGTCTATAACCAGTTATAGCTTGTTGAATAGATCTCCTATCACCTCCTATCCAATGGCAAGAACAGCCATCTACT
>NW_017043633.1:0-223 GCF_001483705.2 Eufriesea mexicana | reverse complement strand
TAACGCCTTCAATCCAATGGCAAGTACAGCCATCTACTCGCCAGAGAATAAGTCTATTCTTAACCTATAAGCTGCCATAGCTTGGTGATTAGTTCGCCTATCTCCTGCAATCCAATGGCAGGTGCAGCCATGTACTTGCCAGGGAATAAGTATATTCAATATCTATAATCTGTTATAGCTGTGTGAATAGATCGCCTAACTCCTTCAATCCAATGGCAAGTAC
>NW_017043632.1:0-223 GCF_001483705.2 Eufriesea mexicana | reverse complement strand
TAAAGTACCCAGTACGGGAGTTGATTCATCCACCAATTGGGCACAGTGGACGTTGGATTAATTTGTTCAATGTTGACGTAAATTCAAAGCGAGTCTATAGTTATCAATATATAGCGCGGTTTTGGCTGGAGATATTTGCAATTAAAGGGGCGGCAGTTGTTACATCCGCCAATAAAGCTATGTAACCGTGGGATTATCCAGTTCAGTAATGATATAGATTCTG
>NW_017043631.1:0-223 GCF_001483705.2 Eufriesea mexicana | reverse complement strand
TGTATTTATAAGAATTTATGAATTTAATACAGGTTTGTAAACAGTTAGGTTAATTACGTATTTTATTTTGACTGTGTTTGTAATATTTATGTGTTGACGTCATATTCTAATTTTTCAGAACGATTGTAGAATTCTGGGAAAATATTGTATTATGATAGAGATTGTAGATCACATCTATGCTAATTTCATATTATTGTGTATCGTTATTACTTAATCCATTTGT
>NW_017043630.1:0-223 GCF_001483705.2 Eufriesea mexicana | reverse complement strand
CTCTGGCAAGTAGATGGCTGTACTTGCCATTGGATTGAGGGCGTTAGGCGACCTATTCACCAACCTATAACAGATTATAGATTTCGTATAGATCTATTCTGGAGCAAGTAGATGGCTGTACTTGCCATGGATTGAAGGCGCTAGGCGCTCTATTCACCATGCTATGGCAGCTTATAGGATTTGAATAGACATATTCTCTGGCAAGTAGATGGCTGTACTTGCC
>NW_017043629.1:0-223 GCF_001483705.2 Eufriesea mexicana | reverse complement strand
AAAACGACGAAGCTCGAAATCATCACGGATTAGGGTATCAGAAAAATTCGTCTGTAATTTTGATACGGTTAAAGCATCGATCAATTTCATATCGTGGCAAGGATTAATCTAGTTTGGCGTGTACACAGAGGTTCGTACCTTTTACACCATTCCATTTTTCCATTTTTCAACGCTGCTATTAGCGTCAAGTGCCTATATTAGGCGGCCTAAGCAGCGAGGAGCC
>NW_017043628.1:0-223 GCF_001483705.2 Eufriesea mexicana | reverse complement strand
TAACGCGCCGATACTACAATTGCGGGCCGAACCAGAGCCAAGCGGAGAATAGCAGAGCAACGTATTCCGCAGGAACCCACCGAATAACAGTGTATAGCACAAAAGACAAAGCTATTCTATGCTGGCCAAGCCAAGCGTGACATAACCAAGCGTAACCGAGCGCAACCCAACGTGCCGCGTCCACTATTGCTGGTCCCTCGAAAGACGAGCAGAGTATAGTATA
>NW_017043627.1:0-223 GCF_001483705.2 Eufriesea mexicana | reverse complement strand
CAAAACTCGATGGTATCCTATCATAGCCTGACCTAACCTAGCCGAACCAAACGTCGCATAACTCAACATAAGGCCGCAACCACTGCTGCTGCCCTCTCTGAGCCAAGCAGATCATATTAAAGCACATTAGAGCGCAGAAATCCACCGAATAGCAGTGAATAGAACAAAAGTCTAAGTAGCCTATCCTAACCTGATCAAACGTAACGTGACCAAACGCAACAAA
>NW_017043626.1:0-223 GCF_001483705.2 Eufriesea mexicana | reverse complement strand
GTGCACGAAATGGATTCATAGCGAAGATAACGAAGACAAATTTTCAGAAGATAGAGATCATGCAGAAATTCGCAAATCTGTGTCAGCAAATGTATGTCCCGAGAGATTAGCACTCCATTCGATAATGTTTCTATCGAAAAATTGAATGTTTTTTCCCTCAAATCATTTGACTCCGTTCTTGAATGGTTAAATCATAGCTCAAGGAATTAATGAAAAATTCATA
>NW_017043625.1:0-223 GCF_001483705.2 Eufriesea mexicana | reverse complement strand
GGTATCGGCCGAATAGCAGTGCATAACTCAAAAGTCAAAGCTACTCTATCCTTACCTGACCAATCGTAGCGTAACCAAACGTAGCCTAACTCATCACAACGTGCCCGGGCCACTATTGCTCCCCTCCCCAGGGCCAAGCAGAACATATTAGAGGAGAATTGAGCGCAGAAATTCATAGAATCGCAGTGCAGGGCACAATAGTCGAAGCTACTGCATCCTAACG
>NW_017043624.1:0-223 GCF_001483705.2 Eufriesea mexicana | reverse complement strand
GAGTACACAACAAAAGTTAAAGCCATCTGGCCTCCCAGATTCGAGCACAGTATAATACAGCACAGTGGAGCGCAGAATTCCACTTAAAAACAGTGTATAACGCGAAAGGCGAAGCTACCCAGGCATTACCCAAACTAACATAACCTAACCAAACGTAACGTAACTCAACCCAACGTGCCCAGACCACTATTGCCATCATCGCAAGAGCCACGCTGATCATATC
>NW_017043623.1:0-223 GCF_001483705.2 Eufriesea mexicana | reverse complement strand
CATAAATACATCCGTGGATAAATCCATACATACATCCGTACATACATCCATGCATCCATCCATACATCCATACATCCATCCATCCATACAACCACCCAATTGTCCAGGCTTCCGACCATCCACACATCCTTTCATTCACTCTTCAGTCCATGCACACACCCATCCATGCACCCACACATCCATACATCCATACATCCGGACATCTACACATTCGTACTTCCAA
>NW_017043622.1:0-223 GCF_001483705.2 Eufriesea mexicana | reverse complement strand
CAGCTTTCTTGCATAAGTAAGGAGGAAATATTCTATTGGCGTGCTCTAGGCATTGCAATGCCACAGAATCTGGCTGGAAAATTCAATTTTATAGACATTTTCGGCAAATATCGTGTTGAGCTCCCTTTCTTGCATAAATGAGGAGGAAAGATTCTATTGACGCGCCATAGCCATAGCAATGCTATAGAAACAGACTGTAAAGCTCAATTTTATTGACATTTTC
>NW_017043621.1:0-223 GCF_001483705.2 Eufriesea mexicana | reverse complement strand
GCAGTGAACTAATATTTTCAGATTGGCTCTGGGAGGGACATCAATAGTCGTCTCGGCACGTTACGCTGGGTCATGTTACGTTCGGTTATGATCGGTTTGGCTTCGTTTGGTCTGGGTAGCTTCAACGTTTGTGATGTACGCTGCTATTCGTTGGATTTCCGGGCTCTACTGTCCTCTAATACGCCCTGATTTCATCTGGGGAGGGCAGCAATATCGGTCTCGG
>NW_017043620.1:0-223 GCF_001483705.2 Eufriesea mexicana | reverse complement strand
ACCTGACCTGACCTGACCTTGCCTGGCCTGGCATGAATTGAACTGACCTGAACTGACCTTAGCAGACCTGACCTCACCAGAGCTGAGGTTACCTGACCTGACCTGACCTGTCCTGACTTTAACCGATCCTACCTGCCCTGACCTGACCTGACTGACCTGACCTGACCTGACCTGACCGGACACGACCTTGCCTGGCCTGACCTGATCTGACCTGATATGACAT
>NW_017043619.1:0-223 GCF_001483705.2 Eufriesea mexicana | reverse complement strand
CGAGTTGTGTGCTGCGCTCTGCTCTTCTGTGAGTTTCTGCGCTCTACTGTGCTGTAATATATTTTACTTGGCACTGGGGAGCCCAGCAATTGTTGTCTCGGCGCGTTAGGTTGAGATAGGTTGCGTTCGGTTAGGTTAGGTTATGTTATGTTCGGTCATAGTAGCTTTGGCTTTCGCAATCTTCACTGCTTTTCTGCGCATTTCCGCGCTCCGCTGTGCTCTA
>NW_017043618.1:0-223 GCF_001483705.2 Eufriesea mexicana | reverse complement strand
TCGAATAATATTGTGGTGCGCTACCTTTCTTGCATAAATAAGGAGGAAAGATACTTTTGGCGTACTATAGCCATTGCAATGATAAAGAATCTGGCTGGTAAGTTCAATAATATTGACAGTTTCGACTATTATCGTGGTGAGCTATTCTTCTTTCCTAAAGAAGCAGGGTAGATTCGATTGACGTGCTATAGACACTGCAATGATATTGAATGTGGTTGGAAAA
>NW_017043617.1:0-223 GCF_001483705.2 Eufriesea mexicana | reverse complement strand
TGCCAGAGAATAGGTATATGCAAGATCTATAATCTGTTACAGCTTGGTGAATACATCGCCTAATGCCTTCAATGCAATGCCAGGTGCAGTCATATACTAGCCAGAGAATAGGTCTATTTAAAATCTAAAATCTGTTGTAGCTTGGTGAATAGATCGCCTAACGCCTTCAATCCAATGGCAGGTGCAGCCATCTAATTTCCAGTTAATAAGTCAATTCAAAATA
>NW_017043616.1:0-223 GCF_001483705.2 Eufriesea mexicana | reverse complement strand
TTTCTCATCGGAATTTCGTGTTTAAGTTTTTGAGTAAATTCAGAGAGGAAAAGAAACGCGTTGTTTGGAATAAACGAAGAAATCTCTGCAAATATCTGCCAAATATTGCGTCGGTAGCTAAAGATTAATTTTGTATATTTATTTGTATGCATAGTTATGAGTGATACATTTTTCAACCATGATTTGTTAATGAGAATTTCATTTCAAACAACTTTTTCGAGAT
>NW_017043615.1:0-223 GCF_001483705.2 Eufriesea mexicana | reverse complement strand
GCGTAAATCAACTAACGTGCCGGCACCATTATTACTGGCCTTCCCAGAGTCGAGCAGGCTACAATCGAGGGATGTAGGGAATAGAAATCCACCAAATGGTAGTGCATAGCAGAAAAGTCAATGCTATCATCTCCTAACCCATCCAAACGTGGTACAACCGGACGTACCATAACTCAAACCAAAGTACCGAGACCGCTATTCCTGGCCGCCTAAAGCGAAGCAG
>NW_017043614.1:0-223 GCF_001483705.2 Eufriesea mexicana | reverse complement strand
TGTGTGGATGAACGAATGGATGTATGTATGGATGTATGATTGTATGGTTGGACGGTTTTATGTCTGTATGGATATGTGGAAGTATGGATGTACGGATGTATGGATGTATGGATGTATATATGCCTGGATGTATGGACGGATAGGTGTATGGATCGATGGTTGTATAGATGGGTGCTTGTATGGATCGATGGATGTATGGTTCGATGTATGTATGGATGGGTGG
>NW_017043613.1:0-223 GCF_001483705.2 Eufriesea mexicana | reverse complement strand
TACATTCATGCATCCATACATGCAAATGTCCATCAATCCGCACCTCCACCATCCATACATCCACCAACCCATGCATCCATACATATATACATCCATCCATTCATACATTCATACATCCATCCTTACATAAATCCATACCTCAATCCAACCATACATCCAATCCTCCGTACATACATTCATCCCTACATCCGTTCATCCATACCTCAACACATCCATCCATCCA
>NW_017043612.1:0-223 GCF_001483705.2 Eufriesea mexicana | reverse complement strand
ATCCGTAGTAGCGAAAGGGTTAACTCGTTGCGTTTAATTTTCTGCCACGCTTTTCTTTGCCAACATTTAACCCCCTGCTCGAAGATTTAACCCTTTCATTCCTGTAGACGTTGTATGACGTCACGCTACAGCGTGACTGGATCTCAAAGCCATCTCTTAGAGTAAGAGAGAAATTTTGTTCAATTTGTTAAATCGATTCAGAACAGGGCGTTTGCTATCTTCT
>NW_017043611.1:0-223 GCF_001483705.2 Eufriesea mexicana | reverse complement strand
AAACAAACAAACATAGCCTAACCAAACGTAGCCTGACTGAACCTGACGTGCCGAGGCCACAATTGATGGCCTACCCAGAGACAAGAGGAGCATACTAGGGCACAGACTAGCGTAGAAGTCCGTCGAATAGCAGTATATAGCACAGAAGTAAATGATATCCACTCCTAACCTAACCAAACGTGACATAAAATAACGTAGCGTGAATAAAACTAACCTGACGGGA
>NW_017043610.1:0-223 GCF_001483705.2 Eufriesea mexicana | reverse complement strand
AAACCTAACCTGACCTAGGCTAACCTAGCCAAACGTAGCCTAACTAAACATGACGCGGCGATAGCACTATTGCTGGCACTTCCATCGCAGATCTGAACATATTAGAACACAGCACAATGCTGAAATCCGCCGTATGGCATTGTATGGCACAAAAGACGATGCTTGCCTCTCCTAACCTTACCAATTGTAACGAATCTGAACGTCACCTAACGCAACGGAACGT
>NW_017043609.1:0-223 GCF_001483705.2 Eufriesea mexicana | reverse complement strand
TGATTATCTCTGGAGAATTCTGCAATAGTGGTCTCTGCACGATAAGTTGAAATAGGATACGCTCGGTTAGGTTACGTTGACCATGGTTAGGTCTGGATTTCTTCCACTACTCAGCTATTCTGTTTCTGCACATTACTCTCTTGTATCATTATTTGCATGTCTCTGGAGAAGCCAACAACAGTTGTCACGGCAAGTTGGGTTGAGGTTGATAACGCTCTTTTAC
>NW_017043608.1:0-223 GCF_001483705.2 Eufriesea mexicana | reverse complement strand
CACGACTCTGTGGATGTTTGCAATATCGGTCGCGGCGCGATAGTTTGAGTTAAAATACGTTTGGTTGGGTTACGTCAGCTTTGGTTAGATTTGGGTACATTCGACTTTTCTAGTTTACACTGCGATTCCACTGATACCTGCTATCTACTCACCCCAATTATGCTTAGCTTGGCCCGGTGGATGGGGGGTGCAATTCTGGTCTCCGTACCTAATGCTGAGTTAC
>NW_017043607.1:0-223 GCF_001483705.2 Eufriesea mexicana | reverse complement strand
GGATTTCTGCGCCCGACAGTCACAAATTATTTTCAGCTTGGCACCGTGAAGTTCAGCAATAGCTGCCCCGTCACGGTATGTCGTCACGTTACTTTGGATTAGGTTCGGTTAGGATAAGCTTGGTTAGTGTAGCTATAACTTTTGTGCTTAACACCGCTTCCAGGTGGATTTCTGCTCTCTATTGTGCTCTAGTATGTCCTGCTTGCCTATGAGGAGGGCACCA
>NW_017043606.1:0-223 GCF_001483705.2 Eufriesea mexicana | reverse complement strand
TGAGGCCATATATTGCGGTCGTAGCACTTCAGATTGTGTTACGTTACGCCTGCATATGTTACGCTTGGCTGTGGTAGGATGGGATTGCTTCTACTTTTCCGCTATTCGCTGATATTCTGCTGATACACGCGCTCTGCTGTGCTCTAATAGTATCTGCTTCGGCCTGGGGAGGCCAGTAATTTTGGCCTCGGCGCGCTAGGTAGAGTGGGGCTGCGTACGGTTA
>NW_017043605.1:0-223 GCF_001483705.2 Eufriesea mexicana | reverse complement strand
GTATGTGAACCTAATGAGACGTGACCGGCCTCCCCTGAGCCAAGCAGAATATTGTAGAGCACAGCAAGCCACAGAAACCCACCGTATATCAGTGTATGGCACGAAAGTCAAAGATACCCTAACCAAACATAGCCCAACCTAGCTCATCCGAACGTAACCGAACGCAACCTAACGTGCCACGACCACTATTACTCACCTCCCCAGAGTCGAGCAGAGTATAGTA
>NW_017043604.1:0-223 GCF_001483705.2 Eufriesea mexicana | reverse complement strand
GGGGGGGGGGGGGGGGGCAAGAATAGCGTTCTCGACACGCTAGTTTGCGTCAGGCTGCGTTTGGTTATGTTCTGTTGGTTTGGGTTCGGTTTGGGTAGCTTTTACTTTACAGGTTTACACTGCGATTACATGGTGTTCTTCGTTCTACTCTCCACTAACGTGTTCCGGTTGATTCTGGGGAGGAGAGCAGTTGTGGTCGCGGCACCTTAGGTTGAGTTATGTT
>NW_017043603.1:0-223 GCF_001483705.2 Eufriesea mexicana | reverse complement strand
GATGGATGTATGGATGTGTGAATTTATGGATGTTTGGACGTAAGGATGTATGGGTGTATGAATGTATGGATTACGAATGTATGGATGTACGGATGAATGGATGCATGGATGTATATATGTAAGTATGTATGGATGGATTGATGAATGAATGGATGGATGAATGGATGTACGTATGGATGTATGTATGGATGTACGTATGGTTGGATGGATGTATGGATGGATG
>NW_017043602.1:0-223 GCF_001483705.2 Eufriesea mexicana | reverse complement strand
ATCCAAATCTATGAATGGGGAATTTGAATAGGTAGAGCAATCTAATAGGTTCTGATCTCTTCATTTATGCAAAAAAATTAGCTCACCACGATATTACTCGAAAATGTCAATGGAATTGAAAATTTCAATCAAAGACCTATAAAAATTGGAATGGCTATAACAATCCAATAGGTTCTAACCCTATTATTTATGCGAAAAAATTAGCTCACCACGATATTAGTGG
>NW_017043601.1:0-223 GCF_001483705.2 Eufriesea mexicana | reverse complement strand
GCCGGCCGAATCCACCACCCTGGCGCACATACGGATGGCGCGAACGTATGGGCCGTGCAGGTTCTTGCTCTTGTCTGCCATCATCTCTATCCTCGCTCAATTCTCGGATATAACGGCAGGCATTTCCACAACAGACCGCGGTCGGTGCACTCTTGCGAGATCCTCCCGTGTGGGGAGGGTCGCCTTCGCCCGGCTTATGCTCGTGGGTTTCGGGGCGAGATAA
>NW_017043600.1:0-223 GCF_001483705.2 Eufriesea mexicana | reverse complement strand
TATAGCCATTGCAATGCTGTAGAATCTGGTTGGAAAATTCAATTTCATTGACATTTTCTGCTAGTATTGTTGTGTGTTGACTTTCGTGCATAAATAAGGAGGAAAGATTCCTTTGACGTGCTGTAGTCATCGCATTGCTACAGGATCTGGCTGGAAAATACAATTTTATTGACATTTTCGACATATATCGTGGAGAGCTAACTCCCTTGCATACGTAAGGAGG
>NW_017043599.1:0-223 GCF_001483705.2 Eufriesea mexicana | reverse complement strand
CATAACCAAACGTAACATAACCCGACCTAACGTTCCAAGAACGCTATTGCTGACCACCACGGAGCCAACCAGAATATACTAGAACAAAATAGAGCACACAAACCCAACGTTCGTATCGATCAACGTATCGTGCCGATACCACTGTTGGTGGCTCTCCGAGTGCCAAGCTGAACATATTAGGGGTGTGTGGAAAGCAGAAATCCATAGAATCGCAGTGTAAAGC
>NW_017043598.1:0-223 GCF_001483705.2 Eufriesea mexicana | reverse complement strand
TATTTATGCAAGAATGTTAGCTCACCGCAATAATAGTCGGAAATATCAACAAAATTGTATTTTCCATCCACATTCTATACCATTGCTATGGCTATATCGCTCAGAAAGCTTCTTTCCGCCTCACTTATGCAAGGAAGTTAGCTCACAGCAATATTAGTCGAAAATGTCAATAAAATTGAATATTCCTCCCAGATTCTACAGCATTGCAATGCCTATAGCACGC
>NW_017043597.1:0-223 GCF_001483705.2 Eufriesea mexicana | reverse complement strand
CACGCCAATAGTATCTTTCCACCATATTTATGCAAGAATGTTAGCTCAGCCCGATATTAGTCGGAACTGTCTATATAATTATGTTCTCCAGCCATATTCAATTGCACTGCAATGGCCATAGCACGCCAATACATTATTTCCGTCTTATTTATGCATGGAACTTAGCTCACCACAACATTATCCGGAAAGGTCAATAAAAATGATCGTTCCAGGCAGGTTCTAT
>NW_017043596.1:0-223 GCF_001483705.2 Eufriesea mexicana | reverse complement strand
TATAGCAAATTGCTAATTGCGAAAGGGTTAATAATATTTGGTCTTTGTGAAATTGTTAATATTCTTCATCCTTTATTTATAGTATTGTTGATAAACGAGCCGTTTACTACACAAATTGATTAACTCCATAAAACAAAAATTGGAGAAATGCAATGAAATGGTGTATACCGTTTTTTAAAATTCCTTTTATAATTTAAATCGAAATAAATATCGTAGAATGCAT
>NW_017043595.1:0-223 GCF_001483705.2 Eufriesea mexicana | reverse complement strand
TCTAGGCACGTTAGGCTTTGTTATATTACGTTTGCCTTTTGCGCTTGGTGAGGATGGGATAGGGCCACTATGACATTTTTGCTATACACTGCCATTCGCAGGATACCGGCGCTCTACGTTGCTCTACTATTCTCTACTCGGCTCTGTGGAGGCCCAACATTGGCGGTCGCCGCAGGATAGGTTGTGATACCTTACGTTCGCTTAGGTCAGGTTGGATAGGTTT
>NW_017043594.1:0-223 GCF_001483705.2 Eufriesea mexicana | reverse complement strand
CTAGCCTGACCAAACGCAGCATAGCTATACGTATCATATCCAAACCTTGCTTGCCACGATAATAATTGCTGGCCTTACCAGAGCCAAGAAGAGTATATCAGAGCAGAGTAGCACGCTGAAATAGACCCAATAGCAGTGTATAGCGCAAAAGTCAGCGCTGTCCCAACCAAAGGTCGCCGAACCTAATATAACCAAGCGTTGCATGACAAAGCCTAACATGCTG
>NW_017043593.1:0-223 GCF_001483705.2 Eufriesea mexicana | reverse complement strand
TTATGCGAGAATGTCATCTCACCAGTATATTAGCCGAAAATGTCAATAAAATTGAATTTTCCAACAACACACTATATCATTGCAACGTATACAGCACGCCAATAGAATCTACCCTGCTTATTTATGCAAGAAAGATAACTCACCACGATAATAGGCGAAGATGTCAATAAAATTGAATTTTCCAGCCGGATTCTGCAGCATTGCAATGGCTATAGCACTCCGA
>NW_017043592.1:0-223 GCF_001483705.2 Eufriesea mexicana | reverse complement strand
GACCATCGTACTTTACACTCTTATTCGTTGGATTTCTGTGATCCTCTGTACCCTGCTGCGTTCCGTTCGGCTCAAGAGGGCCAGGAGCGGTGGTCCCTGCATGGTATTTTTAGATATGTTTCGTTCGGTTACGTTTGGTTAGGTCATGTCGTGCTACGGAATCTCCGGCTCTTGTGCTACTCACTGCAGTGCGGTAGATTCCTGAGCTATACTGTGCTCTGGT
>NW_017043591.1:0-223 GCF_001483705.2 Eufriesea mexicana | reverse complement strand
TGTGTGTACGTATGGATGTGCGAATGAATGTATGTACGGATGTATGGATGTATGGATGTATGGCTGCATGTATGTATGGACGGCGGGCTGTATGGATGAATGGATGAATGGAAGGATTGACGTATGGATCGACGGATTTACGTATGTATGGATGTATGTTTGTATATATGTATGGATGTGAGGATGGATGGAAGTATCGATGGATGGAAGTACGGATGATAGG
>NW_017043590.1:0-222 GCF_001483705.2 Eufriesea mexicana | reverse complement strand
AATTCTATTGGCGTGCTGTAGCCTATGCAGTGATACTGAATGTGGTTGGAAAATACAAATTTAATGAGATTTTCAACTAATATCATGGTGAGCTATTTTTCTTTCATAAATCAGGGGGATGGATTCCATCGGCGTGCTGCAGTCGTCGCTGTGCTATATAATACGGCTGAAAAATTCAATTTTATTGACATTTTCGACTAATATCGTGGTGAGCCACCTTTC
>NW_017043589.1:0-223 GCF_001483705.2 Eufriesea mexicana | reverse complement strand
TATAGATTTTGAAAAGGCCTATTCTCTGGCAAGTAGATGTCTGTACCTGCCATTGGATTGAAGACGTTAGGCGGTCTATTCACCAAGCTATAACAGGTTGTAGATATTGAATAGACCAACTTTCGGGCAAGTAGATGACTGTACTTGCCATTGTATTGTGGGCGTTAGACGATCTATTCACCAAGATATAACAGATTATTGATTTTGAATAGACCTATTCCCA
>NW_017043588.1:0-222 GCF_001483705.2 Eufriesea mexicana | reverse complement strand
CAATTCTATTAACATTTTCGACTAATATCGTGGTGAGCTGAACTTCTTGGATGCATATGGACGAAAGATTCTATTGGCGTGCTATAACCACAGCAATTCTATTGTATCTGGGTGGAAAATTCTATTTTATAGACATATTCGACTAATATCGTGGTGAGCTGACATCGATGCATAAATAAGGAGGAAAGATTCTATTGGCGTGCTATAGCCATTGCAGTGCTA
>NW_017043587.1:0-223 GCF_001483705.2 Eufriesea mexicana | reverse complement strand
TCCAGATTCTATAGCTTTGCAATGCCCAGAGCACGCCAACAGAATCTTTTCTCCTTATTTATGGAAGAAAGTTAACTCACCACGATATTAGACTAAATGTAAATAAAATTGTATTTTCGGGCAAGATTCTGAAGCATTGCAGTACCTATAGCACGCCAATAGAATCTTTCCTCCATACTTATGAAAGAAAGTTAGCTAACCACGGTATTAGACGAAAATGTCA
>NW_017043586.1:0-223 GCF_001483705.2 Eufriesea mexicana | reverse complement strand
AAAATTCAATTTTATTGACATTATCGACTACTATCGTGGAGACCTTGCTTTCCTGCGTATAGATGGAAGAAAGGTACTTCTGGTGTACTATAGTCACTGCATTCCTATAGAACCTGTCTGGAAAACGCAATTTTATTCACATTTTCGACTGATATCGTGTTTACCTGACTTTCTTGCATATAAAAGGAGGAAAGATTCTACTGGCGTACAGTAGTCATTGCAA
>NW_017043585.1:0-222 GCF_001483705.2 Eufriesea mexicana | reverse complement strand
TATTATTATTTGATATTTTTAAATTTATAATAATTTAATTTTATAAACAAATAAGGGTATCAAAAATCTATAACCTGTTATAGCCTGATGAATAGATCACCTAACACTTTCAACCCAGTGGCAAGTACAGCCATCTACTTGCCAGAGAATAAGTCTATTCAAACCTATAACCTGTTATAGCTTGGTGAATAGATCGCCTAACGCCTTCAATCCAATGGCAAG
>NW_017043584.1:0-223 GCF_001483705.2 Eufriesea mexicana | reverse complement strand
TCCAATAGGTCTGTGGTGTCGGCGGAGTGTACTGGGGAAGGTTTTAGCGGGATGAGGGTCTGAGGATATTTTTTAGCCCTATTCACCTTTGCTCCCCTGATCACCAGATCATTTGAGGTTATCAGCCTGCGATGGATGTTCGAGTCTGTCGCACTCACGGCAATAGGCCGTCCGTCCCGTGTAATGAAGCACGCGATGTTATCATTCCTCGTTATTAAGTGGT
>NW_017043583.1:0-223 GCF_001483705.2 Eufriesea mexicana | reverse complement strand
CCCCATATTTAAAAATTGGGTTTTGTAGAATTAATAGAATTTAGACACACGTACTTACACTGTATTTTATTTAAAAAGTATCTTTTATCTGCCAAAATAATAACTAAACAAAGCTAAACAACAAAATGGCTTCATTTAATAACGAAATTAATAATAATTCTAGGTAATATTCTATTCTGTGTGAACAATTGAATAATTTAGCACACCGAAACTGTATTTTGAG
>NW_017043582.1:0-223 GCF_001483705.2 Eufriesea mexicana | reverse complement strand
AGGCTTCGTATGTTTATGTTGCGTTTGCTGAGGTTTGGAGAGAACTGTACAGACATCTGCGCTGTACACTGCTATCCTCCGGCTTCTGCGCTCTACTGCGTTCTAATATTCCCTGCTTGTCTCTGGGGAGGCCAGCAATAGTGTTCTCGGCGCGTTAGGATTGGCTAGGCTACGTTTGCATATGACATGTTTGGCTATGTTAGGACAAAATATCTTGTACTTT
>NW_017043581.1:0-223 GCF_001483705.2 Eufriesea mexicana | reverse complement strand
ATCCGGGACACGTAATAACCAACGACATCGCGTTGGTAGTACGTTGCGATTAAATTCGAAGATCTTCTCGTCGATAAAAATTCCCGAGATCGAATGACCACGGGAAACGGTGTAACTTCTTATCCGCCATCTCGAGAGAATTATCGAGCGAGCCTCGAGGGTTCCGCATAGTTCCGTACGTAAAAAGGCAGGACTTAAAATTTGAAAATCGAGATGCCTGAAG
>NW_017043580.1:0-223 GCF_001483705.2 Eufriesea mexicana | reverse complement strand
CGTTATGTTACGTTTGGTTAGGATAGGTGAGGTTACGTTGGATGAGGATGGCTCCGTCTTTTGAGCTAAACACTGCTATTTGGTGGCCTTCTGCGCTCTACAGTGCTCTAGTAGCTTGGTTCTGCGGGGGTCTGCAACAATGGTCTCGTTCAATTAGCTAGCGTTAGTCTACGTTTGGTTACGTTACATTTGTTTGGGTTAGGTTTGGATAGATTTGACACAC
>NW_017043579.1:0-223 GCF_001483705.2 Eufriesea mexicana | reverse complement strand
ATCAGTGCTGTAATGTTTTCAGCTGGTTCCTCGGAAGGACAGAAACAGTGGTCTCTGCGCATCCCGTTCGTTTAGGTTGGGTTATACTATATTTGGTTGAGCTCTGTTGGTTTGGGTTTGGCATACGTAGCTTCGGCTTTTCTGATATACACTGCGATTTTATGGACTTCTGCGTCCTGCGCCCCACTAATATGTCCTGCTTGGCTCTGTGGAGACCAGCAAT
>NW_017043578.1:0-223 GCF_001483705.2 Eufriesea mexicana | reverse complement strand
ATGTTACGTTTGGTCACGTTTGTATAGGATAGTTTTGACTTTTATGCTATACACTGCCTTTCTATGGATATCTGCGATCTACACTGCTCGGAGACTCACTGCTTGGCTCTGCGGAGGCAGAAATAGTAGTCCCGGCACAGTATGTTGTGTTAGGCTACGATTGGATATGTTATGCTTGGTTAGAGTAAGCTAGGATAACATTGACTATTGCGCTACACACCGT
>NW_017043577.1:0-223 GCF_001483705.2 Eufriesea mexicana | reverse complement strand
CAACCAAACGTGACACCGCACAGCAATAAGTTGCGAGACCTCTAGAGCTGCCCTCCCCAGAGCCAAGCAGAAAATCGTAGAGGGGAGAAGAGCGCAGAAATCCAAGGAATCGCAGTGTATAGCACGAAATTCATAGCTACCCTATCCCAACCTAACCAAACGTAACATAACCGGACGTAACTGAACCCAACCTAAAGTGCCGAAGACACTATCGCTGGCCTCC
>NW_017043576.1:0-223 GCF_001483705.2 Eufriesea mexicana | reverse complement strand
TTAAAGAATATTTTTTGAAATTTTCAACTACACAATTCCATATTAAAGAAAGAGGTGATAAATTAAAACTTTTTATTACAATTGCACAGAGCTCATTTTCGTCAAATACAACATTACAAATAACAGTTACAAAAAAAGTATTAAAAAAAGTAATAAAAAATATTAAAAAATCGGACAATAAAAACAAAATTATTCATATCCACTAATCTGTCAATTTTATTTA
>NW_017043575.1:0-223 GCF_001483705.2 Eufriesea mexicana | reverse complement strand
GCTTATCTAAAAATTATTTGGTTTACTTATTAATACTTGCGCTGCATTGACTATTAATGTCACGTGATTCTAAAAAATAAATAAAGCTGTTTTTACTTTTATTTGGACATTCAGATACGGTGAAGTAGAAATAGGTACGTAAACAGATTAACACTTTGAGTGCCACGTTGGTTATATATGATCGGCCACGGTTTTCTCCTCTCATGGTCTTCATTGGTGACCG
>NW_017043574.1:0-223 GCF_001483705.2 Eufriesea mexicana | reverse complement strand
TTGGTTTGGTCAGATTAAGATGTGCTTGACTAGGATGGCTTTTACCGTTGTGCTGCACACTTCTATTCGGTTGAGCTCTGCGGCCTACGGTGCTATAGTATGCCTTGCTTGGATCTGGAAAGCGCAGCAATAGCGGCCTCGGCACGTTATATTTTGTCAGGTTACGTTAGGTTAGTTTGGGCTGAGATAAGTTTGGTTGGGTTAGCTTTAGCCTTTGTACTGT
>NW_017043573.1:0-223 GCF_001483705.2 Eufriesea mexicana | reverse complement strand
AGCAATGGAGGTCTCGGTTAGTTAGGTTTAATTATTTTACGTTTGGTTAGGGTAGGTTGTGTCCGGTCAGGTTACGTTATCTTACACTTTTAGCCATACATTGCTAATTGGTGGCATTCTGCGCACTACCGTGCTCTAATATGGCCTGCTTTGCTTTCGAGAGGCCGGAAAATGTAGCCGGGGCGCGTCAGGATAAATTATGTTACGTTTGGTTAGTATATGT
>NW_017043572.1:0-223 GCF_001483705.2 Eufriesea mexicana | reverse complement strand
ATAGGTTGGGTTAATGTAGGTGAGCTTAGGATAGGTTTGATTAGGTTAGGATAGGATTGTTTGCCTAAGGTTATGTTAGGTTAGTTTAAGATAGGATAGCAAGGTTAGGTTAGGTCATGTCAGGTTATGTTTCTTTACGTTAGGTTAGGGAAAGTTTGGGTAGGTTGGGTTTGGTTATGATAGGTTTGCTGAAGCTTGGGTAGGTTTGGCTAGGATAGGTTTT
>NW_017043571.1:0-223 GCF_001483705.2 Eufriesea mexicana | reverse complement strand
GCTTATTTTATTCTTTGGTAGTGTAGATTTAAAATACAGCCAATCGTATTTTGGCTATACTTTGGTCATTTCCCTGAGATTTCGGTACAGTTTTAGGCGAGAAATTGTATCCTATGTCTCGCTTTTATACTTCTACGTTTTAGGAATGGAAAGAAAATAAAGTACGAATTAATCGATAACTGATCAGAATAATCGTTGTTTCTATAGCATAGTTTGAAACTTG
>NW_017043570.1:0-223 GCF_001483705.2 Eufriesea mexicana | reverse complement strand
TTATTCGGCGGAATCCTGCGCTGTACTGTGCTCTACTATACTGTGCTCGAATCTGGGGCTGACAGCAATAGTGGTCGTGGCACGTTATTTTGTGATATGTTAGGTTCGGCTCCCTTACGTTTTGCTAGGTTAGGAAATGGAGGCCGCAACCTTCGCGCTCTACGCCGGCAGTTCGGTGGAATCGTGCGCTGTATTGTGTAATAACGCGTTCTGCTTGGCTCTG
>NW_017043569.1:0-223 GCF_001483705.2 Eufriesea mexicana | reverse complement strand
AGCAAATTTTGTCCGTAAATAGGAGGAAAGATACTATTGGATTGCTATAACGATTGCATTGCATTAGAATCCGACTGAAAAGTTCAATTCTATTGACATTTTCGATTAACATCGCGGCGAGGATGCTTTTCTGCATAAGTAAGGAGGAAAGATCCTATTTGTTTGCTATAGCCACTTCATTGCAATCGAATCTGCCCGAAAAGCTCCATTTTAATGAAATCTC
>NW_017043568.1:0-223 GCF_001483705.2 Eufriesea mexicana | reverse complement strand
TTTTCAGTCATATTCTATTGCAATGCAATAGCTGTAGCAAACCAACAGGATCTTTCCTCCTTATTCACGCAGAGAAGATTTCTCAACGCGATATTAGTCGAAAATGACAATAGAATTGATCTTTTCGGTCAAATCCTATTGAAATGCAGTGGCTATATCGACCCAATAGCACCTTTGCACCTTATTTATGCAGAAAGGCATGCTCACCACGATGTTGGTCGGA
>NW_017043567.1:0-223 GCF_001483705.2 Eufriesea mexicana | reverse complement strand
ATTTTATTAACATTCTCTTCTAATATCGTGGTGAGATAACCTTTTTGGATAAATAAGGAGGAAGGATTCTGTTTGCGTGCTATACCCGTTGCAGTGCAATAGAATCTGGCTGGAAAATTAAATTTTTTTGACATCTCCGACAAATATCGTACTGAGCTATTTTCTTGCATAAATAAGCAGGAAAGATTGTATTGGCGTCCTATAGGCATCGCAATGCTACAGA
>NW_017043566.1:0-223 GCF_001483705.2 Eufriesea mexicana | reverse complement strand
GAAACATTTAAAACTTGAATGTCCTGTTTCCGAACAACGAGTAGCTAAAGAAAATATTTCAAACTTATGCATTTCCTTAAAATACTATATTTTGATTGCATATTCGTCATTCTGTGGATATTTCGCTACTACTAGAATCATCGAAATCACTCGAATATTATAATGGAACAGCTCCTGATATTCTCCTAGGACCCAAGTCACAATCACTGTTCTCGACTTGCAT
>NW_017043565.1:0-223 GCF_001483705.2 Eufriesea mexicana | reverse complement strand
TTAGTAAAAAATAATTACAGTCATACTATAGACACCTTTAAATTATGCAACTACTCTTAACGAAGCATTTAGGGAAGCAAATCTCAAAAACTAACGAACATATTCAAGTATATTAAAGTTATTGCCCCACCACATAAACGAAACACAAAAATACAAAACCTTTGCTAAAATAAAATAGTCACAGTGAACATAAAATTGCAAATAATTGAAGTATATATGTTTC
>NW_017043564.1:0-223 GCF_001483705.2 Eufriesea mexicana | reverse complement strand
GGATTTCTGCGCTCTACATTTTTCTAATATGTTCTGCTTGTCTCTGGGTGTCCAGCAATAGTGTTTGCGGCACGTTAGGTTGGGTTAGATTACGTTAGGCTACGTTAAGCTACGTTGTGCTAGGTTAGGGTAACTTCGACCTTTGTGATGCAAACTGCTGTTCTATGCACATCTGCGCACTTTAGTGCGCTATCACAAATTGCTTGTCTCTGTGGACGACGAT
>NW_017043563.1:0-223 GCF_001483705.2 Eufriesea mexicana | reverse complement strand
TACTGTGCCCTGGTATATTCTGTTTGGTTCAGAGGATACCAGCAATAGATGTCACGGCACACTAGGTTAAGGTAGGGTACGTTCGATTACATTACGTCTGGATAGGCTAGGACGGGGCAGCTTTGATTCTTGTGCTATATACTGCTATTCGTTGAATTTTTTCGCCCTGCATTGCTCTACTGTACTCTGATCGACTATTGCGTGACAAGCAATAGTGGCCGTG
>NW_017043562.1:0-223 GCF_001483705.2 Eufriesea mexicana | reverse complement strand
GGAATGATTCTACTGGCGAGCTATAGCCAATGCAATGCTATAGAATCTGGCTCGAAAATTCAACTTTATTGACATTTTCGAAGAATATGGTGGTGAGCTGACTTTCTTGCATAAATAAGGAGGATGAATCCTATTGGCGTGATATAGCCATTGCAATTACATAGAATCTGTCTGGAAAATTCTGTTTTATTAACATTTTCGACTAATATCGTCGTGAGGTAAC
>NW_017043561.1:0-223 GCF_001483705.2 Eufriesea mexicana | reverse complement strand
CACCGAGCTATAGCAGACTATAGATCTTCAATAAAGATATACTCTGGCAAGTAGATGGCTGTAAATGAAATTGTATTGAAGGCGTTTGGCGATCTATTCTCCAAGCTATAACAGATTATATATTCCGAATAAGCTTATTCTCTGGCAAGTAGATGGCTGCATTTGCCATTGGATTGAAGGCGTTAGGCGATCCATTCACCAAGCTATAACAGGTTATAGATTT
>NW_017043560.1:0-223 GCF_001483705.2 Eufriesea mexicana | reverse complement strand
CTTGGTGAGCTTACTTTGTTGCATAAATAATTTGGAAGGATTCTCTTGACGTGCTATAGCCATAGCAATACAATAGAATCTGCCTCGAAAATCAAATTTCACTGATAATTTCGACTAATATCGTAGCGTGTTATCCTTCTTGCATAAATAAGGGGGAAAAATTATATTGGCGTGCTATGGCCTTTGCAATGGTATAGAATTTGCCTCGAAAATTCAATTTTAT
>NW_017043559.1:0-223 GCF_001483705.2 Eufriesea mexicana | reverse complement strand
AAGCGGAGCACGTTAGGGGAGGGTAGAATGCAGAAATCCATATAACCTCTGTGTATATCATAAAAGTCAAAGCTGCCCAAAGCTACCCCAAACAAACAGGACATTGCCAAACATAGCCCGAATGATCCTGACGTGCCAACACCGCTATTGTTGCCCTCCTCAGAGCCACGCAGGACATACTAGACCTCAGCAGAGCGCAGAAATACCCCGAAGAGAAGCGTAC
>NW_017043558.1:0-223 GCF_001483705.2 Eufriesea mexicana | reverse complement strand
CCTATCCTGCCGCGACAACTATTGCTGGCAACCCGCCAGCAGGGCAGAGCGAAGTAGAGGAATATAAAGCGCAGAAGTCCTCCGAATAGCAGTGTTGAGCACAAAAGTCATAGGTACGCCCTCCTGACATAACCAAACGTATCATAGCCCAACCTAACGTGACGCTACCACTAATTCTTGCCACCACACAGACATACAGAACACGCTAGAGCACTGTAGGGCG
>NW_017043557.1:0-223 GCF_001483705.2 Eufriesea mexicana | reverse complement strand
ATCGTGGTGAGCTACCTTTTCTGCATTAAGAATGGGGAAAGATTCTATCGGCGAGCTGTCGCCATTGCAATGCTAAAGAATCTCTCTGGAAAATTCAATTTTATGGACATTTTCGACTAACATCGTGGTGAGCTACAATTCCTGCATAAACAGTGAGGAAAGATTCTATTGGCGTGCTGTAACCATTGCAATGCGACCGAATACGGCTGAAAAATTCAATTTT
>NW_017043556.1:0-223 GCF_001483705.2 Eufriesea mexicana | reverse complement strand
CAGCGAGCCGACACCGGGTCAATTTTGACCCATATCTAAATTTTTACTATACTTGCTTTGCACTAAGCTTTTTGATGCAGGATATTATTGTAGGAATGTTGGGTAGGTAACAGAATAAGCAGTGATGTAAATATAAAAACGACTTATTCTAAGCGTTAACAACTCTCGGCTGACTCTCACTTGCTATCTCTCAAAGAACTCTATGACTGACTCTGAAGCACAC
>NW_017043555.1:0-223 GCF_001483705.2 Eufriesea mexicana | reverse complement strand
TGGCCTAAACATAGCCAAGCAGAATGTGGTAGAGCACAATAGATCACAGGAATACACCGAATGCCAGTGTATATGACGAAGGTCAAAGCTATCCTAACCAAGCTTAGCCTATCCTACGACAACGTAACGTAACCTAACTCAACCTAACGTGCCACGACCACTATAGCTCGCCTACCCAGCGTCGAGCGGAGTAGGGTAGAGCAATGTAGAGAGCGGACATCCG
>NW_017043554.1:0-223 GCF_001483705.2 Eufriesea mexicana | reverse complement strand
CGAGAAATAGTGGTCGCGGCACGTTACCTTGAGTTATGAAACGTTTGGCTACGTTAGGTTACGTTATGTTTGGTCAGGAAAGCTTTGACTTTCGCGCTATACCCTGCTCTTCGGTGGATTTCCGTTATCTACTGTGCTCTACTACAATCAAAGTTATGTTGTGTTGTGCTCCGTTTGGTTGGGTTAGGTTAGGACAGGTTAGGTGAGGGTATCTTCGACTTTT
>NW_017043553.1:0-222 GCF_001483705.2 Eufriesea mexicana | reverse complement strand
CCTATATTTCTTGCATAAATTAGGACGATAGATACTATTGGCGTGATATAGCCACGGCAATGCCATCGAATCTGGATGGAAAATTCAATTTTATTGACATTTTCGACAAAAATCGTGGTGAGCTGTCCTTCTTGTATAAATATGGAAGAAATATTCTAGTGGCGTGCTATAGCCGCACCAAAGGTATAGAATCTGGCTGGAAAACTCGATTTTATGGACATT
>NW_017043552.1:0-222 GCF_001483705.2 Eufriesea mexicana | reverse complement strand
ATTAATATCGTGATGAGCTAACTCCATTGTATACGAAAGTAGGTAGAATTCTATTGGCCTACTGTAGCCATGGCAATGCTATAGAATCTGGCTGGAAAATTCAATTTTATTTACATTTTCGTCTAATATCGTTTTGAGCTAATCTTCTTGCATAAATAGGCAGGAAAAAATCTATTGGCGTGCTATAGCCATTGCAATGCTATCGAATCTGCCTGGCAAATT
>NW_017043551.1:0-222 GCF_001483705.2 Eufriesea mexicana | reverse complement strand
TATTAGTCGAAAATGTCAATAAAATTGACTTCTCCAGTCAGTTTCCATAGCGTTGCAATGGCTCCAGCTTGCCAATAGAATCTTTCCTCCGTATATATGCAACGAAACTACCTCACCACGATATTAGTCGAAAATGTCCGTACAAAAGAATTTTCCAGCCTGCTTCTATAGCATTGCAATGGCTATAGCATGCCAATAGAGCCATTACTCCTTATTTATTCA
>NW_017043550.1:0-223 GCF_001483705.2 Eufriesea mexicana | reverse complement strand
CGTGCCGCGACCGCTATTTCTGCCCACCCCAGAGCCAAGCAGGTCATACTAGAGCACAGTATACCGTAGAAATCCAACAAATAACAGCGTATAGCGCAAAAGTAAATGCCATCCTTACCAAACGTAGCCTAACACAACATAACAGAACGTAGCCTGAATCATCATAACGTACCGAGACCGCACCTGCTGGCATTGCCAGAGCCAAGCTCAATATATTACAGCA
>NW_017043549.1:0-223 GCF_001483705.2 Eufriesea mexicana | reverse complement strand
AAATCTTCTGCCACAATCTGTAATCTGTAACCTTCCATAACCTATAATCTACAGCTTATAATCTCCCATAACCTTTAAGTTTACAGCTGTACCAATAAACTTTTCGCGATACAATCAATATTCATGGGTCTACACACCACCATACACAATTAATACATACGTATAATAGCTTCGTATGAAGTAGGAAAGGAAGCCCAACATTATTTCCACGATGAACACACTG
>NW_017043548.1:0-223 GCF_001483705.2 Eufriesea mexicana | reverse complement strand
ATTATTATTTCATGGGGACATTATTACTACAGTGGGAGACTTTTATGAAGTAATTATTGTTTAATCCATTATTCCATGGAATACCTTTACATTTGACAAAGATTGTCTACATTTTTAGAATAACTATAGAGCACCTATCTAAGGCTGTAAAAAGACACCAGATGCATCAATAAGATCTGGAATTGAGACAGTCAGCACATATCCAATTAAAAATTATCTACGA
>NW_017043547.1:0-222 GCF_001483705.2 Eufriesea mexicana | reverse complement strand
AAAATATAATTATATTGACAGTTTCGACTAATATCGGGGTGAGCTGACATTCTTGCAAAAATATGGAGGAAAGATTCTATTGGCGTGCTATAGACATTGCTGTGACATATAATCTGAATGGAAAAACTAATTTTATTGACATTTTCTTCTATTATCGTTGTGAGATAACTTTTTTGCATAAATAAGGAGGAGAGATTCTATTTCCGCGCTATACCCGTTGCA
>NW_017043546.1:0-223 GCF_001483705.2 Eufriesea mexicana | reverse complement strand
ATATCGAAAAATTGCTTAAATTCCTGTTTACCTTTTTTGGTGTGAACTCGTTAAATCCAATAATATGGAATAATAAATAACATTAATTAACAAGAAATATCGCAAAGTATCGTCCAATACTTCTTCTCAAATCACACAAAAACACAATTGATCCAGCGATAATCATTTCACGCATCGAATCGCATCGAATCAAACCTAACCTAACCCAAATGCAAGTAGCAAA
>NW_017043545.1:0-222 GCF_001483705.2 Eufriesea mexicana | reverse complement strand
GACCTGATCTGACCTGACGGGACCTGACCTGACTGATCTGACCAGAGCTGACCTGACCTGACCTGTCCTGACCTGTCCTGACTTTAACCGGCATTACCTGACGTGACCTGTCCTGACTGACCTGTCCTGACCTGACTGACCTGACCTGAGCAGGCCTGGCGTGGCCTGACCAGACCTGTCCTGAGCTGACCTGACATGACATGATCTAACATGACCTGACCT
>NW_017043544.1:0-222 GCF_001483705.2 Eufriesea mexicana | reverse complement strand
ATAGGCGTAGCTAATTTACAACAAATTCTAAAAATAAGAATTCTTAAAAGGGTAGCTTGGAGGGGTGGATCCGGAAGTTTTACACGAGAGACTAGAACGGCGTGTGTATATCGTATCCAGAAGAATAAAGTCAAATCGAGTGTTAGGTATCACCGAGTATTAGACTCATTTCAACCAAGCTCTCTCTTTTCCTTCCCTCACAAACGGTATACGATACTCGAA
>NW_017043543.1:0-222 GCF_001483705.2 Eufriesea mexicana | reverse complement strand
GGAGGTCAGCAATTATGATGTAGGCATGTTAGGTTGAATCATGTTCGTTTGGCTATGTTACATATGGTTAGGTTAGGATAGCATAGCATTGTCTTTTGCGCTTTACACGGCTATACGGTGAATTTCTGCGCTCTTCATAGCTCCAATATTCCCTGCTCGACTCTGTGGAGACCAGTCATAGCGGTCGTGGCACCATAAGTTGCGTTATGTTCCGTTTGGTTA
>NW_017043542.1:0-222 GCF_001483705.2 Eufriesea mexicana | reverse complement strand
CAGTTGCGTTGCTTTGTAAGCTCCCACATTTTTATATGGGGCAAGCCAGGAAGAATCTGCAGCTGAGCGGCCGGTAAAGTGTTAAATCCCTTTAACTCACAAATAAAACATATTGGAATTAAATAATATCTTTAATCCTTATATTTCGTCAATCAAAACATATCCCTACGCTTATTCAACCTCGAGGGTTCGTCTTTAAACCTCCCTAGACTTTGCCTAGCC
>NW_017043541.1:0-222 GCF_001483705.2 Eufriesea mexicana | reverse complement strand
AATGTATTGATGTATGTGTGGATGTATGGATGGATGGATGGACGGATTGATGTACGGATGTATAGAAGGATAAATGTATGGATCGATGGATGTATGGATGGGTGGATGTATACATGGATGGATGTATGGGAGGATATATGTACGGATGGATGTATGAATGGCTGTATGTATGCATGTATGTGTCGATCTATGTATGAGAGTGTGTATTGATGTATGTGTTGA
>NW_017043540.1:0-222 GCF_001483705.2 Eufriesea mexicana | reverse complement strand
TATGTTCCGACCATTTATTTTAGGTTAGGTTATGTTTGGTTAGGATAACTTTGCCTTTTGTTCAGTACACAGCTATTCGGTGGACCTCTGCGTTGAACTGTGCCCCAGCAAATTCTGCGTGTCTCTGTGGAGGTCAGCAACAATTTTCTCGGCACGTTGGGTTATATTTGGTTACGTTCGTTTATATTGCGTTTGGATATGTGAGGATAGGGTAGAGTTGAC
>NW_017043539.1:0-222 GCF_001483705.2 Eufriesea mexicana | reverse complement strand
CTCTGCTTGGCTCTGTGGAGGCCAGCAATACTAGTCGCGGCCCGCTAACTTGGGATTGGTTACATTTGGATAGGTTAGGTTCCCTTGGGTTAGGTTAGGATAGTTTTGACGTATGTGCTCTATACTGATATCTTATAGACTCCTGTGCTCTACTGTGCTCTATCGTATTCTACTTTCCTCTGTGGAAGCCAGCAATAGTGGTCGCGGCACGTTAGGCTAAGT
>NW_017043538.1:0-222 GCF_001483705.2 Eufriesea mexicana | reverse complement strand
CCCGATGGAATTCGAGGCGAAACCGCCGATTCCTCGCATCGATCTACGCTCCGTGGCTCGAACTGCTGCTCGTCAGATACACGAATTCCACGACATCCCGCGCGCCCCTCACCCCCTCCGCCCGGCGCCCCGGCGATCCCTTATACGCGGAAATTCATCCTCGGATCGTAGATCAAAGGAAAATCGAGCATACCTGCTAGAAATGAGAAATTATTGGAAATT
>NW_017043537.1:0-222 GCF_001483705.2 Eufriesea mexicana | reverse complement strand
CACTATTACTGACCTGTCCATAGACGAGCAGAGCGTAGTAGAGCAATGTAGAGCGCAGAAATATCCTGGATGGCAGTATATATCACAAAAGTGGCCCCAAAACACCCCTAACCTATCCGAACGTAGCACAACAAAACATAACCAACGCCAACGCCACTCTTGCTGTCCTCCTCAGAGTCGGACAGATTATAGTAGATCACAGCAGAACGCAGGCATCCACCG
>NW_017043536.1:0-222 GCF_001483705.2 Eufriesea mexicana | reverse complement strand
TGTTACGATTGGTTAGGTCAGGTTAGGCTAGTTTCGTTCGGATTACTTCGACTTTCGTGTTTAGCACTGTTATTCGGTTGATTCATCTCATCGATTGTGCTCTACTACATTCTGCTTGGCTCTGGGGAAGCTAGATGCTGTGGTCGAAGCAGGTTGCGCAGAGCTACGCTACACTTGGTTTAGTTAGAGTAGGTCAGGTTAAGTTCGGAAATATTCGACTTT
>NW_017043535.1:0-222 GCF_001483705.2 Eufriesea mexicana | reverse complement strand
CAAAGTGACGGAACATAGCCAAACATAGCACAACTCAACCTAACGTGCCGAGACCGCGAATACCTGCGTCGCCAGAGCCAAGCAGGACATACAAGAGCTCAGTAGATTGCAGAGGTCAGCCGAAAGCAGTGTACAGCATAGAAGTTGTAGCTGCCTTCACCAAACGGAAACCAACCCAACCTAACCGAACCCAGCCAGACTCATCATAACTTGCCGAGAACA
>NW_017043534.1:0-222 GCF_001483705.2 Eufriesea mexicana | reverse complement strand
GAAGCTGTCAAGAAAATTGTTTTTGTTACTATTTTCTGTCATCAATGGCGTAATTTGTGAGTAGAGGTCCCTTCGTTGCTTCGGTGGGTCTGTCACATGTGGGTTCAATATGTTGGGTCTGGTGATTGTTAGTATTTTATACTTTTGCATTTAGGTATATGGCTTACTCCACTGGAAGGACGACGAGGTACTTCTAATTTTCGATTTTACCATTGCAACAAA
>NW_017043533.1:0-222 GCF_001483705.2 Eufriesea mexicana | reverse complement strand
TCGATGTCGCTAAGAGTGGAGAAATATCCCTCGTAAATTAGTTAAAGAAATTGCAAGTTGATCCAAATTATTCGATCATACGCGAGAGGAAAAGGATTATACGAGGCAACAGGGAGACAGGATATCGGTAACCCCCGAGGAACTCTGGGGTTTCGAGTAGCAGACGGAAGTTGAGCGCGTGGAAGCGCATTTCCGCTTAAACAAGCATCGGAAACCGATGCC
>NW_017043532.1:0-222 GCF_001483705.2 Eufriesea mexicana | reverse complement strand
TCTGCTTGTCTCCGGGGAGGACAGTGTTAGCGGTGTGGGGCGGTTATGTGCAGTTCGGTTACGACTGGATATGCTATATTTCGTTATGTTTCGATAGGACTGCTTCTACTTTTGTGCTGTACGCAAACATTCGGTTGGTTCCAACGTTCTACTGTGATTTAATATGCTCTGCTTTTCTCTGGGGAGGCCAGAATCATTAGCCGCTGCGCATTATGTAGAGTT
>NW_017043531.1:0-222 GCF_001483705.2 Eufriesea mexicana | reverse complement strand
GTAACATTACAGAACGCAACATAACTGAATCTAACTTGCCTAGAACGCTATTGCCGACCTACATAACATATTAGGGTACAGTAGAGCGCAGAATTCCACCGAAAAGCGGTGCATTGCACTAAAATTAGAGCCGCACCTTCCGAACTTAACAAATCGCAGCTTAACTGAACGCAACACAACCTAACATAACTTGCCGAGAACACAATTGATGGCATTCGCTGC
>NW_017043530.1:0-222 GCF_001483705.2 Eufriesea mexicana | reverse complement strand
TCCAGATGATACCCTAAACGCCTAAGCTCAATCCGATACTGCTCTTAATACTATTTCCTTTGTTAGAGTCCTTCCCTGCTCATGATACCACATTATTAAATTATCGAACAAACCTTCGAGGAATACTCACCCCTAATTTCTCAACCTAACCACCCCACCAAAACAGGAAAAACGAACACTCGTGTCTAGCTTACGTGTTATCTCCTCAATGACAGTCTAAAC
>NW_017043529.1:0-222 GCF_001483705.2 Eufriesea mexicana | reverse complement strand
GTACTTTTGGCTTCGATACATGTTGCAGTTTAGGAAAGCATAGCTTTGACTTCTGGGCTATGCACTGATATGCGCCTGATTTCTGCGCTCTACAGTGGCCTATTCTGTTCTGCTCCGACCTCGGGATGCCAGCAGTAGTGGTCGTGGCACGTTTGTTGAGTTATGTTACGTTTGGTTCGGTTAGGGTAGGTTATGTTTTGTTACGCAGGATTTGTCGCTTGT
>NW_017043528.1:0-222 GCF_001483705.2 Eufriesea mexicana | reverse complement strand
ACTTATATTAAGATTGTTGATATATATAATTATTTTTAAGTTAAACTAATCGTTAAAGAAGAAAGGCACGTGGTCTCCTTTACCTGTCAATTTGACAGGTGTCCTTAGAAATAGACATACAGATAGCATCCGTAAACCAAGTGTTAAAAATGGAGCTCCACATGAAAGAACAACACGTCTTCATTGTTCAGCAATATTTATAATTTGCAATTAAAAATGTCT
>NW_017043527.1:0-222 GCF_001483705.2 Eufriesea mexicana | reverse complement strand
ATTGTGAGCAACTTTCGTCGCTGCCCTTTGTTTTCTGGCGGGAGAAGGCCCTTCGTTGGAGTTTTAGGAAGGCATCGTCCAGGTTTAAGGACAACAGCCACAGATGGGGATGTTTAGATGCCAAGCTGGGGTGTCTGTACCGGAGCTCAGCTATGAACACGCGAAGACGCGAGAACGGAGAGGGGACACGTCCTATAAAACAGCGAGGGATGCGTTTTTGGG
>NW_017043526.1:0-222 GCF_001483705.2 Eufriesea mexicana | reverse complement strand
TATATGTATGGATCGACGGATGTATGGATGGGTGGTTGTATGGCTGGATGGATGTATGGAAAGGTGGGTGTATGAATGTATATCTGTATGGATGTATGAATGGCTGGATGTATCAGTGAATGGAAGTATGGTTGGATGTATGTATGTATGTATGTATGTATGTATGCATGGATGTATGTATGGTTGTATGGAAGTATGGATGGATGGATGTATGGATGTGTG
>NW_017043525.1:0-222 GCF_001483705.2 Eufriesea mexicana | reverse complement strand
AGATAATATTGGCGTGCTATAGCCATTGCATTGATATAGAATGTGTTTGGAAAATTCAAATTTCGGGACATTTTCGTCTAACATCTTTGTGAGCTAACTTTCTTGCATATATAAGGACGAAAGATTCAATTCACTTGCTTCAGCCGTCGTAATGTTATAGAAACTGGCTGGAAAGTTCTATTTTATTGACATTTCCGGCTAATATTGTGGTGAGCTATCTTT
>NW_017043524.1:0-222 GCF_001483705.2 Eufriesea mexicana | reverse complement strand
TTTTCGAATAATATCGTGGTGAGCTATCTTTCTTAAATAATTAAGGAAGAAATATCCTATTGGCGTGCAATGGCAATTGCAATGCTATAGAATCTGTCTGGAAAATTAAATTTTATCGACATTATCGACTAATATCGTGGCGAGCTGACATTCTTGCAAAACTAAGGATGAAATAACTTATTGGCGTGCAATAGCCATTGCAATGCTCTAGAATCTGGCTGG
>NW_017043523.1:0-222 GCF_001483705.2 Eufriesea mexicana | reverse complement strand
TGGCTGTACTTGCCATTGGATTGAAGGCGCTAGGCGATGATTTCACCAAGCTATAAGGGACTATAGACTTTCAATAGACCGATTCTCTGGCGAGATGATGGCTGTACTTGTCATTGGTTTGAAGGCGTTGTGCGACCTATTCACCAAGCTATACCAGATTATAGATTTTGAATAGACCTATTCTCTGGCAAGAAGATGGCTTTACTTGCCATTGGATTGAAG
>NW_017043522.1:0-222 GCF_001483705.2 Eufriesea mexicana | reverse complement strand
AGAAGAGCTGAACATAGCAGAGGAGTGTAGCGCACAGAAATCCATAGAATCGCAGTGTATATCGGAAAGCTCAAAGCTATCCAAACCTAACACAGACTGATATTACCAAACGGAACGTATCATAAATCCTCATAATGTTCGCAACCACTGCTGCCGGACCCCCAGAGCCAAGCAGAATATAGAAGCGCACAGTAGATGACAGGGAACTGCCAGAAAATCGTG
>NW_017043521.1:0-222 GCF_001483705.2 Eufriesea mexicana | reverse complement strand
AACCCTTTGAGGACGACGTCTGTGTACTGTATGGACCTGTATCCTGAGTCGTACCATGTATTTCGCAATATTACTATACAACGTACAATACTGGCAACGTGAAAACATGTCGGGAATCATACGTCGTCCTTGAAGGGTACTTTCGCATATAACCAATTGTAACGAAGATGCCACTTTGAATTAAGTTACTGAAACACCTCGTATATGTGTGCAACAAGTGTC
>NW_017043520.1:0-222 GCF_001483705.2 Eufriesea mexicana | reverse complement strand
TAATTGTACTATAAGAAGGTTGGAGCACACACGCGTCTGCATTTTGATACTCGCTGTTCCTCACTCTAAGCACTCTACAGGGTGTCCGTGTTAAGTTTTGATCGTAATGTAATACACTGTTGAATTTGTCTCGACGTGAACAATAATCCTATGACGTGAAAAACCTACAGTCTTATTTAAGAAAAGTCAAGATCACCTCTACTTTTTAACGTTGAGAGTATT
>NW_017043519.1:0-222 GCF_001483705.2 Eufriesea mexicana | reverse complement strand
AGATTTCATAATTAGCAAATATTAATACCTAATAGAACAATATTTATTAATAAAATAAAGTTCATAGAATTTTCTTCGAAAACTTTATTAAACTAAAATTTCTTTGAAAATTTATTAAACTGTATTTTATTTTTTTGTAAAAAAGAAAATTTCTGTATGCCTTAAAATATTTAATACGTCAACTTGGTAGATTTCATAATTAGCAAATATTAATACCTAATA
>NW_017043518.1:0-222 GCF_001483705.2 Eufriesea mexicana | reverse complement strand
ACTACTTTTCGACGAATTTCTGTGATCTGCAATGCCCTGTTGTACTCCGCTCGGCTCAGGGGAATCGAGCAATAGTGCTGCTGGCACGTTACGTTGAGTTAAGTTACGTTTGGATATGTTAGGTTAGGCATAGTTTGGTTAGGGTAGCTTTGACTGTCGTGATATACATCGTCATTCGGCGGATTTCTGAGATCTACTGTGCTCTATTACATTCTCGTTTGC
>NW_017043517.1:0-222 GCF_001483705.2 Eufriesea mexicana | reverse complement strand
CTAGTATGCTCTAATATGCTCTGCATGGCTCTTCGAAAGCCATCAATAGCTGCCGCGGTACGCAATGTTGAGTTCAGCTACGTTCGGTTAGGTTAAGTTTGGTCATGTTAGGTTAGGGTATCCACGACTTTTTTGCTATTCACTACAGTGCGGTGTATATTTGCGCGTAACTGCCCCCGGTACATTTGGCTTGCCTCTGTGGAGACCAGCAATGCTGGTCTC
>NW_017043516.1:0-222 GCF_001483705.2 Eufriesea mexicana | reverse complement strand
GACATATTAATTAATATCGATCTTCCAAATATTATGAAACGGTGACTGCAGGTCAGCTCTCGAGTGCAAAGGGTTAAAATTCTCTTTCCAACACCAAGCAACTCACAATTGTGCTGGTCGCAACAAATTTCTAAGGACTCTGTTTTGCTTGTTAATAACTCTATTCTGTGCAATTTCGCGCAGTTCTGATGCAGTGGTGAGATTTTATCGCAAAGAAATCGA
>NW_017043515.1:0-222 GCF_001483705.2 Eufriesea mexicana | reverse complement strand
CGGTGTAGGCCAGAAATAGTTTTCGCCGTGCGATAAGTCGAGTTGCGTTACGTTGCATTATGATATGATTGGATATATTAGGAAAGGACAGTAGCGACCTTTGCGCTATACATTGCTATTCGGCGGATTTCTGCACTGTATTGTGATCTATGATGCACAGCTTTGCTCTGGGACGGCCAGCAATGGTGCTCGCGTCACGTTAGGTTGTGTCATGTCATGTTT
>NW_017043514.1:0-222 GCF_001483705.2 Eufriesea mexicana | reverse complement strand
CTGTCATTACATTGAGCTTTTTCGGTCCTGCCCTTTGTTACTCTAAATTCGCTATAGAATATATATCAGCATAGAACAGGATAGTTCATCTGCTACAGTGCGCTTATGATGGATGTGCTAGGCAGTGTACTGCCAGTTGCAAATATCTCCAGACATTAACGCACAATAAAGTGATTACTCTAGAATTTCTGTCAAATTTGAGTCATCAGTGAACAAATTACT
>NW_017043513.1:0-222 GCF_001483705.2 Eufriesea mexicana | reverse complement strand
CATGTTTCTTTAGCCATAAGCGTACTATACATTGATTATCGACGAATTGCTACTAAACCAAAACTATCAGTGAAAAAACCATTCCAACAGCTAATGTACTGTGATAATAGCTGTACAGAGTGCTGTTATGTCAATTGTTAGTGCCTCGAGCGATACCGTGTCAGCTCTTCGATCTTCTAGAACTTCAAATGAACTTAATCCAGCACTGAGCATGTTAGTCCA
>NW_017043512.1:0-222 GCF_001483705.2 Eufriesea mexicana | reverse complement strand
TACAAGTATGCACTATTTGACTACTCTGCTTCGTATTTTTAGTACTTTCTGCCAGGAACATCATGTTAGAATAAATGGTTTTTGTTATACAATAGATATGAAGGTGTCACGATGAAGGATGTGACCAGAAACATCATTGATTTTCTGAGATTGATTGCTCCTACTAGTTAAAATGGAATATTCTATTACCTTGACGAAATATAATTATTTTTCCAATATCCT
>NW_017043511.1:0-222 GCF_001483705.2 Eufriesea mexicana | reverse complement strand
ACTAAGATCGTGGTGAGCTATCTTCCTTGCGTAAGTAAGGCGGAAATATGCTTTTTGAGTGCTATAGCCGTAGCAATGACATAGATTTGGCTGGATAATTCAATTTTGTTGACATTTTGGACTAACATCGTGGTGAGCTAACTTCCTTGCGTAAGTAACGAGGAAAGATACTTTTGGCGTGCTATATCCACTGCAATGCTGTAGAATCTGCCTGGAAAATCC
>NW_017043510.1:0-222 GCF_001483705.2 Eufriesea mexicana | reverse complement strand
CTACTATACTCTGGTCGACTCTGGGGAGGCAAGAAACAGTGGTCTCGGCATATAAGTTTCTATGTTTGGTTAGGATTCGGTAGCTTTTGTTAGGTTCGGATTGCTCAGACCATCGTGTTATACACTATTATCCGGTGGTTTCCTGTGATCTCCTGGTCCCTACTAGATTCTGCTTGGCTCTAGGGATGCCCGGAGCAGTGGTCGGGACACGTTATTTTGAGA
>NW_017043509.1:0-222 GCF_001483705.2 Eufriesea mexicana | reverse complement strand
CTAACTCGACCAAGATTGCCGCTACCACTATTGCTGGACTCCAAGTGGCCATGCAGAACATATTAGAGGAGAGTAGGTCGCAGGAAGCCATAGAATCGCAGTGTATAGCAGATGAATCGAAGGTACACAAGCCATAAAAATGCTGACTTAAGCTAACCAAACGTAACCAAACTCAACCTGACGTGCCGCGGTCACTATTTCTGGCCTCCCAAGAGCCAAGTA
>NW_017043508.1:0-222 GCF_001483705.2 Eufriesea mexicana | reverse complement strand
GCGGTGTATAGCATAAAAGTCGAAGCTTCTCTATCATAACATGAACAAACGTAACATAACCAAACGTTATCTATCTCATCCTAGCGTGCCTAGACCACTATTTCTGGCCTTCCAGGAGACAAGCAGAACACTCTAGAGCACAGTAGGTCGCAGAATACAGCCAAACAGCAATGCAAAGCACAAATGTCAAACGTAACATAACCGAGCCATGCCTAACGTAAC
>NW_017043507.1:0-222 GCF_001483705.2 Eufriesea mexicana | reverse complement strand
TAGACCTATTCTCTGGCATGTAGATGGCTGTACTTGCCATTGGATTGAATGTGTTAGGCCAACAATTCACCAAGCTATAACAGATTATCGATTTTGAATAGACCTGCTCTTTGGCAAGTAGATGGCTCTACTTGCATTCTATTGGATGCAATTGGCGACCTATTCACCAAGATATAACAGGTTATAGATTTCGAATAGACCTATTCTCTGGGAAGTAGATGG
>NW_017043506.1:0-222 GCF_001483705.2 Eufriesea mexicana | reverse complement strand
TTTCAATAAAATTGAATCTGCCAGGCACATTCCATACCATTGCAATGGCTATAGCAGGCCAGTGGAATCTAAACTCCTTATTTATGCAAGACAGACAGCTAACCACGATATTAGTAGAAACTGTCAATAAAATTGAACTTTCCAGCCAGGTTCCAGTGCATTGCAATGGCTATAGTAGGCCAATATTACCTTTCGTCCTTACTTATGCAAGATAATCAGCTC
>NW_017043505.1:0-222 GCF_001483705.2 Eufriesea mexicana | reverse complement strand
AACGTAGTGTTAGGTTTGGATAGCTGCGACTTTTGTGATACACACTTCCACTCTATGGTCTTCAGCGCACCTCTGTGCGCTACCACGTTCTGCCTCTCTCCGTAGATGCCAGGTCTAATGCCCTCAGCACGTTGGGTTGAATTGTGTTTCGCTTTGTATGGTCAGGTTTGCTTACGTTTGGCAAGGATGGCTTTGACTTTTGCGCTATACACTGCTTTTAGG
>NW_017043504.1:0-222 GCF_001483705.2 Eufriesea mexicana | reverse complement strand
TGTCCCGAGGCTCACTGGATCTGTATTTTGTCATTCTGGAATTGAGTCAGAAGGTAAACCGTATTTGAACAGATTAATCCAATGGTTACTGTGCTATATTGGTAGATGTAAGTCCCCTACTGTCAATGGGATATGTCTCAAGCCTTAACCGTAATATACATTGATTATTCCAGAATTGCCTTGGAATTCACATCCTCATTGAACAAAGCATTCCAACGGTAA
>NW_017043503.1:0-222 GCF_001483705.2 Eufriesea mexicana | reverse complement strand
AATGCTGTAGAATATGGCCGGAATATTCAATCTTACTGTCATTTTTGACCAATATCGTGGTGACCTAGCTTTCTTGCATATGTAAGCAGGAAATATTCTACTGGCGTGCTATAGCCACTGCAATGCTATAGAATCTGCCTCGAATATTCAATTTTATTGACAATTTCGACTAATATCGCTGTTTGGTAACTTTCTTGTATAAATAAGGAGGAAAGATACTTA
>NW_017043502.1:0-222 GCF_001483705.2 Eufriesea mexicana | reverse complement strand
TTTATTATCGATTTCGCCAACACTCTTCCTCAACGATGTCACTCTCTGCATGATAACCTAGTCCGCATTTATTTCATAATGTTTTCAGCTTAATACTTTCCATCAGCTTGGTTAATAAGTCGGCAACCGTAAGATTAGTGGGACATAGCTTTTTACCCTGTCTCGAATAAAGTGTAGTTTCGTATCCATATATTTGGTCCTTTCACTGAATTTATTCTCTTC
>NW_017043501.1:0-222 GCF_001483705.2 Eufriesea mexicana | reverse complement strand
AAAAATGTCAATTAAATTGAATTTTCCAGCAAGATTCTGTATCATTGCAATGCCTATAGCATTGCAACAGAACATTTTCCCCTTATTTATGGACGAAAGATTGCTCACCACCATATTAGTTGAGAATGTCACTATAATTGATTTTCACAAACAGAATCATTGGCATTGCCATGGCAATAGCACGCCAATAGAATCTTTCCGCCTTATTAACGCAAGAAAGAT
>NW_017043500.1:0-222 GCF_001483705.2 Eufriesea mexicana | reverse complement strand
AAAATTTTATTCTTTATTTTCGATTCGTTTCCGTATGTAGAATCATCCCCTTCTCATTGTACTACCGTTGCTGGGACACTCTGTGTTTGGTTAGTCTCATTTGCACACATTTCGATACATTTTTGACAACTTTCTCATGGTTTCTCGACAAAGTGATAAAGGAATTTTCTGTTCCTTGGAAGTTGCCCTTAAAAGCACAGAAGAAGCTTTTCATTTCCAGGT
>NW_017043499.1:0-222 GCF_001483705.2 Eufriesea mexicana | reverse complement strand
AATTAAACTTTCCAGCCCGTTTCTGCAGCATAGCAATGACTATAGGACGCCAAAAGGATCTATTCTCCTTACTTATGCAAGTAAGTTGGCTCATCACGATATTAGTCGTAAAAGTCAAGAAAATTGGATTTTCCAGCCGGATTCTATAGCATTGCAAAACCTATAGCACGCCAATAGAATCTTTCCTTCATATTTATGCATGAAAGTTAACTCACCACGATA
>NW_017043498.1:0-222 GCF_001483705.2 Eufriesea mexicana | reverse complement strand
AAATGCAGCGAGTAGCATTGGGCAGCACAAAGGTTAATGCTATAGCATCCTAACGTGACCAAACGTAACATTCCCAAGCGCAACATAATCCAACCTTACGTGCCTACACCACTATTGCTGGTCACACCAGTGCAAAGCAGGACGTGCCAGTGCACAGTAGGGCGCAGAAGTCAACCTAATGGTAGTTTATAGCACAAAAGTCAAAGATAACCGTGCCTAACC
>NW_017043497.1:0-222 GCF_001483705.2 Eufriesea mexicana | reverse complement strand
TGTGCACAGCACAGCTATACTATGGACTTTTGGGCTCTACTGTGCTCTATCAAATCCTGCTTGTCTCTGGGGACGCCAGCAATACTGGCCGCGGCCCGTTAGGTTGTGTTATGATACGTATGGTTTGGTTAGGTTAGGTTAGGTTTGGTCAAGTTATCCTTGATTTTTGCGCCTCTGACTGCGCCTCGGTTGATTTCCACGCTCAACATTGCTCTACCATAC
>NW_017043496.1:0-222 GCF_001483705.2 Eufriesea mexicana | reverse complement strand
ATTGAACCTTTTCTCCTTATTTATGCAAGAAAGATAGCTCACGAAGAAATTAATGAAAAATGTCAATAAAATTGAACTTTCCTGGCAGATTCTATAGCAATGCAATGGCTATATCACGTCAATGGAACCTTTCCACCTTATTTATGCAAGAAAGTTAGCTCACCACGGAATAAGCCGAAAATGTCAATAAAATTGAATTTTCCTGCAAGATTCTATAGCATT
>NW_017043495.1:0-222 GCF_001483705.2 Eufriesea mexicana | reverse complement strand
GTCGAGCAGAGTATAGTAGAGCAAAGTAGAGGTCAGAAATCCACCGAATAGCAGTGTATTGTACAAAAGTCAAAGCCATCCTGACCAAACATAGCCAAACGTAAGCAAACCGAACGTGCCAGGACCACTATTTCTGGGCTCCCAGAGGCTAGTAGATGTTAGTACAGCAATGCAGAGCGCAGAAATTGGCCGAATAACAGTATATAGAACAAAGGTCATGGC
>NW_017043494.1:0-222 GCF_001483705.2 Eufriesea mexicana | reverse complement strand
ATTTATGGCTGTATGTATGGATGTGTGCATGGATGTATGTATGATTGTATCTATGGGTGTATGCTTCGATGGATGTATGGATGTATGGATAGATGCACGGGTTGGTGGATGGACGTATTTATGGATGGATGTAAGGATCCATGGATGTATGGGTGGGTGGATGTGTGGATGGATGGATGTATGGAACGATACATGTATGTCTGTATGGATGTGCGGGTGGTT
>NW_017043493.1:0-222 GCF_001483705.2 Eufriesea mexicana | reverse complement strand
CCTGCATAAGTAAGGTGGTAATATTCTATTGACGTGCTATAGCCATTGGAATGATATAGAATCAGACTGGAAAATAGAATTTAATGACATTTACGACTAACATCGGTTTGAGCTAACTTGCATGCATAACCAAGGAGGGAAGATTCTATTGGCGCGCTGTAGCCATAACAATGATATAGAATCTTGCTGGAAAATTAAATTTTATTGACATTTTCGACCAAT
>NW_017043492.1:0-222 GCF_001483705.2 Eufriesea mexicana | reverse complement strand
AAATATCCAATTGTCGTGCTATAGCCATTGCAATGCCATAGAATCAGGTTGGAATATTCATTTCTATAGATATTTTCGACTGATATCTTGGAGAACTAATTTTCTTGAATAAATAAGTGTGAAATATCATATTGTCGTGCTATAGCCATGGTAATGCTATAGAATCTGGCTCGAAAAATCAATTTTATTGACATTTTCGGCTAATACTGTGGTGAAATTACT
>NW_017043491.1:0-222 GCF_001483705.2 Eufriesea mexicana | reverse complement strand
CATTGCAATTCTGTTGAATCTGTCTGGAAAATTCAATTTTATTGACATTTTCGACTAATATCGAAGTGTGGTAACCTTCTTGCAAAAATAGGGATAAAAGATTCTATTGGCCAGCTATAACCATTGCTATTCTATAGTACCTTGTAGGAGAATTCAATGTTATTGTCATATTCGACTAATATCGTGGTGAGCTGACATCATTGCATAAATAAGGAGGTAAGA
>NW_017043490.1:0-222 GCF_001483705.2 Eufriesea mexicana | reverse complement strand
TTATCTCACCACGATATTAGTCGAAAATGACAATAAAATTGAATTTTCCAGGACGATTCTACACCATTGCTACGTCTATAGCACGCCAGTATAATCTCTCGTCCTTATTTATGCAAGAGAGGTAGCTCACCAAGATATTAGTCGAAACCGTCAATAAAATTGAATTTTCCAGCCAGATTCCGCAGCATTGCAATGGTTATAGCACCACAAACGGATCTTTCC
>NW_017043489.1:0-222 GCF_001483705.2 Eufriesea mexicana | reverse complement strand
TTAGGGTTCAGAGGTATGGGAACTTGTCTCCTTCGGAATAGAGGAATTTGTCTCCTTTGGAATTGAGAATCTCTTTCGACGGATTAGATCATTAGTGTTTATACCATTGCAGGTTATGTTCTAATGGAGAGGAATTGAGAGTGGAATAAGATTTTTGTAAGATAGTGAATTTATGGTGATTGCATGATAGATAGGTAAATTGTTGAAATGAAATGAAAATCG
>NW_017043488.1:0-222 GCF_001483705.2 Eufriesea mexicana | reverse complement strand
GCATTGACTTTTGCGCTATACACTGTTATACGATGTATCTCTGCGCTCCAGTGTGCTCTAATACGCTCAGTTTGTCTCTGGGTGGGCGAAAAATGGCGGTATCGGCACGATACTTTGAGTCAGGCTACGTTTTGTTAGGTTAGGATTGGTTAGGTTAGGTCAGGTTAGGTTAGGTTATTTTATGTTAAGTTATGTTAGATTAGGTTAGGTTACGTTAAGTTA
>NW_017043487.1:0-222 GCF_001483705.2 Eufriesea mexicana | reverse complement strand
TTTGCCAGGAGAATTTTAACTTCTGGCCGCATCACGCCCCTAATAATATACATTGTCGTTAGGGCAGCCGGAAACGCGCGTTACCTACTTCCGTTACGCGCAAGCAATCATACATCCTGACAAGGCGTCGTGGAGGAATTGGAATTAGACCGTGGAACGAGTGTCATCGGCAGAGAGCATATATAACACTATGCCCTCGGCGGTTCAATCGTTGCGAAAAAG
>NW_017043486.1:0-222 GCF_001483705.2 Eufriesea mexicana | reverse complement strand
AATTGAATCGTTCCTCCTTATTTACGAAAGAAAGATAGCTCACCATGACAATAGTCGAAAATGGCAATAAATTTGAATTTTCCATCCACATTCTATATCACTGCAGTGGCTATCGCACGCGAATAGAATTGTTCCTCCTTATTTATGCAAGAATGTTATCTCACCACGATATTAGTGGAAAATATAATTGAATTTGGATTTTCAAACCACATTCTATATTAT
>NW_017043485.1:0-222 GCF_001483705.2 Eufriesea mexicana | reverse complement strand
CTACTCGGCTCTATTGATGAGTATACTAAGAACCATAGTGTTAGCAGTGAATGCCCCTTGCAAGAACAGTACTCTACATTCACTACCATGAATTTGCTTTGAACTTAAAGCACAACTGAACAGATTAATCCAACGATTAGGTTACTGTATCGGCGAATGTAACGAATACCGTACTGGGAATTGTAAAAGTAAGTAGCCGTAACTGTTGTGTGCATAGATAAT
>NW_017043484.1:0-222 GCF_001483705.2 Eufriesea mexicana | reverse complement strand
TGAGTTAGGTTAGGTTAGTTTAAGCTTGGTCAGGGTTGCTCCGACCTTCGTACTATGCAAAGCAATTCGGTGAGTTTATATCATCTACTTTATTCTGGTACACTCTGCTTGGCTCAGGGAGAGACAGGCAAAGTGGTCGTGTTACGTTATTTTAAGCTTCGCTGCGTTCAGTTAGGTTAGGTTAGGTCAGGTTAGGTTGGTTTATCTTCGACTTTTGTGCGA
>NW_017043483.1:0-222 GCF_001483705.2 Eufriesea mexicana | reverse complement strand
GGATGTATTGATGTTTGGATGGATGGATGTATGTATGTATGGATGTTTGTATGTACGAATGTATGGGGGTATGGATGTATGGATGTATGGACGTATTGATGTATGAATGTATGGATGTATGTATGTATGTATGTATGTACGAATGTATTGATGTACGGGTGTGTGGATGAATGTATGTATGGATGTGTGGATGTATGAATGTATGGATGGATGGATGTATGG
>NW_017043482.1:0-222 GCF_001483705.2 Eufriesea mexicana | reverse complement strand
CTCAAAGGTCAATAGAGTGGTAGTGTATTGCAAAAAGTTCAAAGCTATTCGGACCTAACCCGTGCCAACGTAACCTAGACTAATATAACCAAATTGGAACTAACGTGCCGCGGCCACAACTTCTGTCCTCACTAGAGCAAATTAGAGCATATAAGGTACAGTAGAGCGCAGAAGTCCACCGAAAAGCGGTGTATAGCACAAATATGAAAACTGTACTCTCCT
>NW_017043481.1:0-222 GCF_001483705.2 Eufriesea mexicana | reverse complement strand
TACGATAGGATAGATCCGACTTATATATTATACACTGCTATTCGGTGCATTTCTGGGCTCTACATTGCTCTACTATGCTCTGCTCGAATCTGCGGATTCGACCAATAGCTGTCGTGACACATTGGGCTGAGTTATTTGCTTTTACTTAGGTTAGGTTAGGTTCAGTGTGGTCAGTATAGCTTTGACCATCGTGCTGTTCACCGTTGTTCGGTGGATTTCTCT
>NW_017043480.1:0-222 GCF_001483705.2 Eufriesea mexicana | reverse complement strand
TGGATGTATATATAGATGTATGAATGTTTGTATGGATGGATGAATGGAAGGATGAATATATGGATGGATGGATGAATGGTTGGATGTATGGATGGATGTATTTATGGATGGGAGGATGAATGGGTGGTTTGATGGATGTATTGGTGTATGTTTGGATGTATGCATGAAGAATGGATTCGTGGATGGTTGTATGTATTGATGAATGTATGGATGTATGGATCG
>NW_017043479.1:0-222 GCF_001483705.2 Eufriesea mexicana | reverse complement strand
TTATGCTCCGTTTGGTTAGGCTATATTTGTCTGGATTAGGTTTGGATTGCTTAGAATTTTCTGCTATACTCTGAGATTCAATGTATTTCTGCCCCCTACTCTCCTTTAAAGCATTCTGCTTTGCTCTGCGAGGCCAGCAGTAGTGAGCGCGTTACGTTGGGCTCAGTTAGGTTACCTTCTGTTGCGTTTCGGTTTTTTATGTTAGGAGGTGCTTGCTCCGAC
>NW_017043478.1:0-222 GCF_001483705.2 Eufriesea mexicana | reverse complement strand
GGAAGTCGAAGTAGCCTGTACTAACCAAGCCAAACATAGCTAATCCAAACGTAACCTGACTCATCCTAACATGAGGAGACCCTTATTGCTTGCCTCCACAGAGACAAGCAAAGTATACTAGAGCACAGTACCCCGCAGAAGTCCACCGAATTTCAGTGGTCAGCAGAAAAGGCGAAAATATTCTAACATTACCAGACCTAACCTATCCAAACGGAATGTATG
>NW_017043477.1:0-222 GCF_001483705.2 Eufriesea mexicana | reverse complement strand
TGGATATATGGGTGGAAGTCTGTTTAGGTGGATGCATGTATGGATGCGTAGATGTGAGGATGTATGGGTGTATGGACGGATGGATGGGGGGATGGATGTGCGAATTGATGGATGGATGTACGCATGGATGACTGGATGGATGGAGGGATGGATGGATGAATGTATGGATGGGTGGATGGGTGTATGGGTGGATGGATTTATGGATTGATGGATGTATGGATG
>NW_017043476.1:0-222 GCF_001483705.2 Eufriesea mexicana | reverse complement strand
TTGCCAGAGAATTGGTCTATTCAAAATCTATAACCTGTTATACCTTGGTGAATAGACCGCATAGCGCCTTCAATCCAATGGCACGTACTGCCATCTCCTTGCCCGAGAATAGTTCGGTTCAAAATATATAACCTGTTATAGCTTGGTGAATATACCGCATAACGCCTTCAATCCAATGGCAACTACAGCCGTCTACTTGCCAGAGAATAAGTCTATTCAAAA
>NW_017043475.1:0-222 GCF_001483705.2 Eufriesea mexicana | reverse complement strand
GAGTTATCTTGCTTCCATAAATGAGGAGCAAAGATGCTGTTGGCGTGCTATAGCCATTGCAGTAATACTGAATGCGGTTGGAAAATACAAATTGAATGACATTTTCGACTAATATCGTGGTGTGCTATCTTTCCTTCATTAATATGGAGGAAGGATTCCATTGCCGTGCTATAGCCGTCGCAGTGCTATAGAATATGGCTGGAAAATTCAATTTTATTGACA
>NW_017043474.1:0-222 GCF_001483705.2 Eufriesea mexicana | reverse complement strand
GAAATGGTGATTATTCCAATTAATCGGGAGACAAGTCCTTGTCTTACAAGTTAATGTAAGGCGAAGCTGAAGATCGATGGAACCGAATGAAAATCTGAATTCGAAATCCTTTTAAGGTGATATTGCAACACTTCCGGTCACGTGAGTTACCATTCTGGTGTGGACAAGGGTGTCGTTGATACGAGGAAAGTAAAATGACGAATATTCCAATTAACTGGGAGA
>NW_017043473.1:0-222 GCF_001483705.2 Eufriesea mexicana | reverse complement strand
ATTTATCCTGACCTAACGTAAACATTGCAGGACCACAGTTGCTGCCCCCCCCCGCCCCAGAGCCAAGCAGAACATATTTGATAACAGAAAAGCTCTGAAGGCCGCCGTAGGGCAGCGTATAGCCCAAAAGTCGAGGATTCCCCACCTAGCGTAACCAACCGTAACATAGACATACATAACATAACTCAACCTAACGTGACGCGAACACTATTGCTGTCCTCC
>NW_017043472.1:0-222 GCF_001483705.2 Eufriesea mexicana | reverse complement strand
ATATTGAAAATTACATGATTGCTACAATAAAATGAATTCGTAAAATATACATCGTGATTGTAAGAAGATTGCACGATTCTGGAAATTTATTTAGGGACTTCTGTGTCGAATTATATGGGGAATAAGAAGGGTCCAGCTTTTAACTAAGAGTTCTGTATCTTTTGAGAAAAATATTAAAACAAAATTGTTTTTGTATATGGAAATTTTGTGATTCTCCAGTGT
>NW_017043471.1:0-222 GCF_001483705.2 Eufriesea mexicana | reverse complement strand
ATTGTCATTTTAGACTAATATCGTGGTGAGCTAACTTCCTTGCATAAGTAAGGAGGAAATATGGTGTTGGCGTGCTATAGGCATTACAATGCTACAGAATTATGCTGGAAAATACAATTTTGTTGAAATTTTCGACTTATATCGTGGTGAGCTAGCTTCCTTGCGCAAGTAAGGAGCAAAGATGCTTTTTGAGTGCTATAGCCATTGCAATGATATAGATTG
>NW_017043470.1:0-222 GCF_001483705.2 Eufriesea mexicana | reverse complement strand
TTGATTTTTCTATCCAGATTCTTTGGCATTGCAATGGTTATAGCACGCCAAGAGGATCATTCAGCCTTGTTTATGCAAGAAAGGCAGCTCACCATGATATTAGTCGAAAATGTTAATAAAATTGAAATTTCCAGCCAGATTCTAAAGCGTTGCAGTGGTTATAGCTCGCCAGTAGAACCTTTCCATCCATGTTTTTGCAAGAAAGTTAGCTCACCATGATAT
>NW_017043469.1:0-222 GCF_001483705.2 Eufriesea mexicana | reverse complement strand
CTATTAGGTGGATTTCTGCGATCTAATATGCTCTAATACGCTCTGTTCGGCTCTGGGGTGGCTAGTGATATTGGTCTCGCACGTTAGGTTGCGAAGGGTCACATTTCGTTTTGTTAGTTTAGGAAGGCTCGGTAAGGATTTCTCTGACTTTTGTGCTATAAACTGCTATTCGGTGGATTCCTGCGCGCTACATGGCTCTACTATACCCTGCTCGACTCTGGG
>NW_017043468.1:0-222 GCF_001483705.2 Eufriesea mexicana | reverse complement strand
TCACAAAAACGATATCACACATAAGCAAACGTTGTCTCTGTTACAGATTATAAGGTAGCCAATCAAGGGCCTCAAATTTGACTATACTTCGTTCGATGAGAATTGACAGGAAATACAAATAGTTACATGTAGACGACATATGATCAGACCAGGACCAAAAAGATCTAGGCACGAGCTAATCCAGGTGTGAGGTCGAATATTTCGTGAAAAATTTTGGCCGGT
>NW_017043467.1:0-222 GCF_001483705.2 Eufriesea mexicana | reverse complement strand
TTAATGGCTGGATGTATGTGTCGACGCATGGACACATGGATGTATGAATGTATTGATGTAGATTTGTTTGAATGTATGGATGTATGGATGTATGCATGTGCGAATGTTTGGATGTACGGATGCGTGGATGTATGGATGTGTGGGTGGACGAATGGATGTGTGAATGTGCTGAAGTGTGGGTGGAAGGATGTGTGGATGGAAGGAAGTGTGGATGGATGGATG
>NW_017043466.1:0-222 GCF_001483705.2 Eufriesea mexicana | reverse complement strand
ATCGATATTTTCTTCTAATATCGTGGAGAGCTAACTTTCTTGCGTAAATAATGAGGTAAGAATATATTGGCGTGCTATAGTCATCGCAATGCTATCGAAACTTGCTGGAATGTACAATTTTATTGACATTTTCGGCTAATATCGTGGTGACCATACTTCCGTGCATAAGTACGGAGGAAAGACTCTCTTGGCGTGCTATCGCCATTGCGATGTTATAGGATC
>NW_017043465.1:0-222 GCF_001483705.2 Eufriesea mexicana | reverse complement strand
ACCTAACCCAATGTAACCTAACAAAGCCAAACGTAATCTAACTTAACCTAACATACCCCGACCAGTATTGCTGGCCTCCACAGAGCCAAGCAGAGCATAAGAGATGCGTGCCGGGCGCAGAAATCCCAAGACTCCCAGTGTCCTGCAGAAAAGTCGAATCCATCCAAACCTTACCAAAGCTAACACAACCTAACCAAACGTATCCCACCTGGACCTAACGTG
>NW_017043464.1:0-222 GCF_001483705.2 Eufriesea mexicana | reverse complement strand
AAGTACAACCATCTACTTGCCAGAGAATAGGGCTATGCAAGATCTATAATCTGTTATAGCTTGTTGAATAGATCGCCTATCGCCTTCAATCCAATGGCAAATACAGACATCTACTTGCCTGAGAATAGGCCTATTCGAAATCTATAAGCTGCTATAGTATGGTGAATACATCGCCTATCGCCTTCAACCAATGGCAAGAACAGCCATCTACTTGCCAGAGAA
>NW_017043463.1:0-222 GCF_001483705.2 Eufriesea mexicana | reverse complement strand
TTCGGTGGATTCCTGCTCTATACATTGCACTACTATATTCAGCTAGCCCCTGTGGTTGCGAGCAACAGTTGTCGTGGCACGTCAGGTTGCTATATATTACGTATGGTTAGGTTATGCTAGGTTAACTTTGGTTAGGATTTCTTCGACTATCGTGATATAAACTTTTAACAGATGAATTCCTGTGATCTGCTGTGCTGTACTAATTTCTGCTTTGCCCTGGGG
>NW_017043462.1:0-222 GCF_001483705.2 Eufriesea mexicana | reverse complement strand
TGTCCTATCCTAACCTAACCAAACCTAGAATAAGCGGACGTTACGAAGCCCTACCTGACGTGCAACGAACGCTATTCCTGGCATTAGATGAGCGAAGCAGATTACAGCAGGGCAATTTAGGACGCTGATATCTTTCGAATAGCTGTGTAAAGCGCAGAAGTCGAAGCCATCCAAACCAAACGTGGCCAAGCCAGGCGTCATCAAACGCAACATAACTCAACC
>NW_017043461.1:0-222 GCF_001483705.2 Eufriesea mexicana | reverse complement strand
GATACTATTTCCGTGCTATAGCCAATACAATGCTCTAGTATCTGCATCGAAAATTCAACTTTAATGACATTTTCGAATAATATGGTGGTGATGTAGCTTTCCTGCATAAATGCGGGGGAAAGATCCTATTGGCCATTTATGGCAATTGCAGTACTATACAATCTGTCCCGAAAATTCAATTTTATTAACATTTTCGTCTAATATCGTCGTGAGCTAACATTC
>NW_017043460.1:0-222 GCF_001483705.2 Eufriesea mexicana | reverse complement strand
CAACCTAACGGAACGAAGCCTAACTGAAAACAACGAGCCGCGACCACTATTGCTGGACGCCTCAGGGCCAAGCAGGGCATATCAGATCACAGTTGAGTGCAGATATCCATCGAATATCAGTGTACAGCACAAAAGTCGAAGCTATCCGCTCCTATGCTAACCAATCGTAATATATCCAAACGCAACATAACTCAACCTAACGTGCAGCTACCACTGTTGTTG
>NW_017043459.1:0-222 GCF_001483705.2 Eufriesea mexicana | reverse complement strand
TGTCTCAATTTTGTGATTTAGAAGTGAAAATCGATTTTTAGATTTCACATATACATATTATTAATAAATTTTTTAAGTTAATTTAATAATCTGATAAATAATAAAATTGTTCTAATTTAATATTGATTTTTATTTTAAATTGTGAATTTTAATAATTGATTTTCTTAATTGTAATTAATTTGTAATTTATATTTAATTTTTTAATTAGCTTTATAATAACAA
>NW_017043458.1:0-222 GCF_001483705.2 Eufriesea mexicana | reverse complement strand
AACGACACATAAGCGATCGTTGCTGAACTCAACCTAACGTGCCGAGGACAATACTGCTGGCCTTTCCCGGATTGAAGCAGAATATGCTAGGTCACAGTATGGCGCAGAAATCCGCGGATGGCCAGTATAGAACAAAAGAATAGACTATACGATCCTAATCTCACCAGACTTAACATAGCCAAACGTAGCATAGCACTACCTAACGAGCCGAGGCCACTATTG
>NW_017043457.1:0-222 GCF_001483705.2 Eufriesea mexicana | reverse complement strand
ATTCAATTGTCCAGCAAGATTCTATAGCATTGCAATGGCTATAGCACGCCAATAGTATCTATCTTCCTTATTTAAGCAAAAAAGGTACTTCACCCCAATATTTGATGACAATGTCAATAAAATTGTATCTTCCAGCCTAATTCTATAGCATTGCAACATCTATAGTACGCCAATAGAATCTTTCCTCTTTATTTATGCAAGAAAGTTGGCTCAACACGATAT
>NW_017043456.1:0-222 GCF_001483705.2 Eufriesea mexicana | reverse complement strand
ATTGCGCCGGCTGCCGCTGCGCCTCCATGCATCCAGCACGGGGAGTACATCCTTGATCGCACTGTGCCGCCGGCGGCTCGGCTTCCTCAACCGAGCTTGCCAGGCGGTCATCACGGACTGTCGAAACCCTCGCCTCAAGGAAGAGGCCACTTCTTCAGCAGCATCGCCGCCGCCAGCTTGTAGGAATCCGTAGATACGGGCCTCCCCCACCGCTTGCATTCC
>NW_017043455.1:0-222 GCF_001483705.2 Eufriesea mexicana | reverse complement strand
TCTGCTATACGCTGCCATTCGGCTGATTCCTGCATTCTAGTGTGGTCTAGTATGTTCAGCTTGTCAGCGCGAAGGACAGCAATTGTGCAATCGTCACGTTATATTGAGTTCGGCTACGTTCCGTTGGGTTAGGTTAGGTCAGGTTAGGTCATTATATCATCGACTCTTGTGCTTTACATAGCAATGCGGGGGATTTCTGCGCTCTACTGTGCTCTGTTATAT
>NW_017043454.1:0-222 GCF_001483705.2 Eufriesea mexicana | reverse complement strand
ATTCATTTTTTACGTTTATAGATCTAAGGTTTAGGTTCTTTTATCGTAGTATATAATTTTCTCGTTTTTTTTTTTTTCTTCGGATCTTAGAAGAATTTAAATGGAAGTTTGAAAAGTAATAATTCGAATATTATTTCTCCACTAGCAGGAATTGGATACAGAAATCAAATAAGATCACTGGACATTTATGTTTCTCAAATTTAAGCAATGAGCATGAGGTAA
>NW_017043453.1:0-222 GCF_001483705.2 Eufriesea mexicana | reverse complement strand
AACATTGTATTTTCCAGTCAGATTCTATTACACTGCAATGGCTATAGCATGCCAATGGAATCTCCCCTCCTTATTTATGCAACGAAATTAGCTCGCCACGATATAAGTCGGAAATGTCAATAAAATTGAATTTTCCAGACAGATTGTGTAGCATTGCATTGGCTATAGTATGCCTATAGAATCTTTCCTCCTTATTTATGCAACAGAAATGTCTTTCCACGA
>NW_017043452.1:0-222 GCF_001483705.2 Eufriesea mexicana | reverse complement strand
CATGTAAGGATGTGTGTATGGATGTATGTATGGACGAATGTACTTATGTATTTATGGATATATTTATTGACGTTTGTAGGGATGTATGGATTGGTGGATTTATAGATTGTTGTATGGATGTATTTATGGATGGATGTATTGATGTATGTATGTATGGATGTACGAATGTGTGGATGGTACGGATGTGTGGATGTATGGATGTATATATGTATGGCTGGATGG
>NW_017043451.1:0-222 GCF_001483705.2 Eufriesea mexicana | reverse complement strand
GAAAACGCCATTGCTGCCGTTCCGAGAACCAAGCAGGACATACTACAGCGCAGTGGGGTGCAGTAGTCCACCGAGTAGCAGTGTACAGCACACAAGTTAAAGCTGCCCCAAGCAAACTTATTCTAACCGAACTCAACCGAACGTACACTGACTCAACGCAACGTGCCTGGACCAATGTTGCTGGCCTTCCCGGAGCCAAGCTGAAAATATCAGTGCACAGTA
>NW_017043450.1:0-222 GCF_001483705.2 Eufriesea mexicana | reverse complement strand
CTGATATGTTCTGCTTCTCTCTGGGGAGTCCAGGAATATTCGTCTCATCACGCTATATTGAGTAACACTACGCTCAGTTACTTTAGTTAATGTGAGCTTATGTCACAATATGTTTGACTTTTGTGCTATACACAACAGTGTGATGGATTTCTGCGCTCCACTGTGCTCTAGCATATCCTGCTTGGCTATGGGGAGGATAGGGAATGTGGTCTCGGCACGTTA
>NW_017043449.1:0-222 GCF_001483705.2 Eufriesea mexicana | reverse complement strand
GCGCTCTACCCTCCTCTAATACGTTCTGCATGGCGATGGGGAGGTCAGTAATAGTGGACACGGGACGTTAGGTTTAGCTACTCTACGTTTGCTTAGGTTAGGTTTGGACAGGCTGGGTTGCATTTTCTTTGTCTTTTGTGCTATGCACCGCTATGTGGCGGCTTTCTGCGCTCTACTGTGATCCAGTATATCCTGCTTGTCACCGGGAGAGTCAGCAACAGC
>NW_017043448.1:0-222 GCF_001483705.2 Eufriesea mexicana | reverse complement strand
GGGTCATGGCCACTAATTCTGGCATCACCTGAGTCGAGCAGGGTGTAGTACAGCAATGTAAAATGCATAAACCTACGGGAATGCGGTGTATAGAACAAAAGTCGCAGCTACCCTATCCTAACCTAACTGAACGTACCACGCGCCATATAACCTAGAATTACGTGCCGAGGCCAGTAATGCTGGCAACCTCATGGCCGAGCAGAATATGCTACAGAACAGCAG
>NW_017043447.1:0-222 GCF_001483705.2 Eufriesea mexicana | reverse complement strand
ATTGTTTTCCATTTCTATCCACAAGACCGTTCTCCTATACCGCGTTTTTCGTACAAAAGCTTTCCAACAACTCAAAAATTTATCTATGGCAGCACTTAATCGACGTGTTAAATTAATAAAACAATTTAATTGTGATATTCTCAATTTACGAACTACGTGATAAGAATATCGGAATTCTAATCAGATTGAAGCAGTTTCACAAGTGTTTGAGAATAAAACATT
>NW_017043446.1:0-222 GCF_001483705.2 Eufriesea mexicana | reverse complement strand
AACCTAACATATCCTTACCTAACCAAACCGAACGTAACATTACTCAACGAAACCACGAACATTATTACTGGCCTCACCAGAAACGAGCAGAGCATACTAGAGCACAGTAGAGCGCAGAAATCCACCGAAGTACTATGTGCTGCGCAAAAGTTGAGGCTGCCCTGTCCTAACCTAACTAAACGTAACATAAGCAGGCGCAACGTAACACAACGTGACGTGCCA
>NW_017043445.1:0-222 GCF_001483705.2 Eufriesea mexicana | reverse complement strand
CACACATCCGTACATACATCCATCCATACACCCATCCATAAATCCATTCATCCACCCATCCATTAATCCATGCAACCATAGACCCATCCTTCCATCCATTCATACATCCGTACATCCGTCCATTCGCACATCCATCCATCCATACGTCCACCCTTCGAAACATTCATCCATCCATACATGCACCTATCCATACATCCATCGAACCATACATCCATCCATCCA
>NW_017043444.1:0-222 GCF_001483705.2 Eufriesea mexicana | reverse complement strand
TGTGGAAGAGGGAGTGGCAACATGGATCATGGAGACCAAACGTTTGATATTCAACGCCTGATAACCAAGTTAGACCTGAAGTGGCCCACGATTAATACACCGATATCGGATACTTCCGCGGGCGTACTCCTTCGCCCAACACCAGGGGGTCAAGTGCGCGTTTACTTCCCCGATGGTTGGACCATGTCAGTTTCATTGGCAGATGAGGAATCTCGCATCCAA
>NW_017043443.1:0-222 GCF_001483705.2 Eufriesea mexicana | reverse complement strand
TTCAGTTAAAAATTCAAATTCTAAATTTGAGATCATTAGAGATCTTACTGGTAGGCATACCTACAGATAGCGTTGTCGTCTGTAGAGGAAGATGATGTTGATTTTGAGGATCGTAAGGTTTAACACATTGCATACCGCATAGAAATCTCTAAGACATAGGCCAGGGACGCATACGTTGGTTTCCTTCCTTTTTCTGGAAAAGGGCATTTCTGTAATTGCCAG
>NW_017043442.1:0-222 GCF_001483705.2 Eufriesea mexicana | reverse complement strand
GCAGAATATTCTAGAGCACAGTAGAGCACAGAGTGCAACCTAATAGAAGCGCATAGCTCAGATCAAATATATCCTAACCTAACCTGACCGAACCTAACACGCCCAAACGTGGACGAACTTAGCCTAACTAGTCGACACTACTATTTCTTGCCCACCAGCTGACAAGCGGAACAAACTTGAGCACTGTGGAGCGCAGAAATTCAACGAATAGGGTTGTATAGC
>NW_017043441.1:0-222 GCF_001483705.2 Eufriesea mexicana | reverse complement strand
TCCATTCGGGCCCAGCCGGTCTTCAGGGACTGGCTCAGACTACAACTAAAAGGTGCTAACTTTCAGTGTTAAATTCTTCGCCATTTTTGGATCTAATGTTTAGGAATTCCTAGTATAACAATTGGTACAGTATCTCCGAATTCTATGAACACTTCGCCTGCCGCCGGTGTCCCACTTGACGGCCGAGTCTGGGACTGAACGGAACGGCAAGTAAAACAGGCT
>NW_017043440.1:0-222 GCF_001483705.2 Eufriesea mexicana | reverse complement strand
AATATCGTCGTGCGCTAACTTTCTTGTATAAATAAAGAGGAAAGACACTATTGCCGTGCTATAGCCATTGCAACGCTGTAGCATCTGGCACGAAAATCCAATTTTATTGACATTTTTGACTCATATCGTGGTGATGTAACTTTCCTGCATGAATACGTTGGGAAGATCCTATTGGCCAGTTATGGCCAGTGCAGTACCATAGAATCTGTCCCGATAATTCAA
>NW_017043439.1:0-222 GCF_001483705.2 Eufriesea mexicana | reverse complement strand
GCTGGTACAGCCATCTACTTGCCAGAGAATTGTTCTATTGAAAATCTATGGCCTGCTATAGCTGGGTGAATAGATAGCCTAACGCCTTCAATCCATTGGCAAGTACAGCCGCCTGGTTGCCAGGGAATAGGTCTATTCAAAATCTATAACGTTTTGTACCTTGGTGAACAGATCGTCTAACGCCTTCAATCCAATGGCAAGTACAGCCATCTACTTGCCAGA
>NW_017043438.1:0-222 GCF_001483705.2 Eufriesea mexicana | reverse complement strand
AATCTTCCTAAAATGACGAGACCACTATTGCTGGCACCAACAGTTACAAGCGGAATGTTCTAGCGCACAGTAGTGTGCACAAGTCCATAGCATTGCTGTGAATAGCCCATATGCCCAAGATACCGTAACCTAACCCGACATAACCAAACCTAGCAGAATGTAACAAATCTCAAAATAACGTGCCGCGGTCACTGCTCTTGTCCTTCCCAGAGCGAAGCAGAG
>NW_017043437.1:0-222 GCF_001483705.2 Eufriesea mexicana | reverse complement strand
GTAGATCTCTGAAGTCCTCCCAATAGCAGACTATTGAATTAATGTCAAGGCAACCAGCCTCCACACCTAACCAATCGTGACGTAAACAAATGTAACCGAAATCAGCCTAACGTGTCGCTACCACGTCTGCTGCCCCCCCCCCAGAATCAAGGAGAGCATATTGGTGGAGGGTATAATGCAGAAGTCCATAGAATAGCAGTGTACATCGGATAAGGCTGTGCT
>NW_017043436.1:0-222 GCF_001483705.2 Eufriesea mexicana | reverse complement strand
GGTATACGCTGCTATTCTGCTGATTACTGTGCTGTACTGTGCTCCCGTATGTCCTGCTTTGCACTGCGGAGGCCAGCAATAATGGTCTCGACTCGGTAGGTTTACTTACTCTACGTTTGGTTGGGTTATGCTAGGTCAGATAAAGTTAGGGTATCTTTCACTTTTGTTCTATTCGCTGCTCTTTGATGGCTTGCAGCCCACTGCAGTGCTCTAGTATGTTCT
>NW_017043435.1:0-222 GCF_001483705.2 Eufriesea mexicana | reverse complement strand
CATTGCAATGGCTACAGCTTGCCAATAGTATCTTTCCTCCTTTTTTATGAAAGAAAGATAGCTCACCACGATATTATTCTAAAATGTCAATAAATTAGTGTTTTCCAACCACATTCAGTATCACTGCAATGGCTATAGCAGCCCAATAGAATTATTCCACCTTATTTATGCAAGAAAGGTGGCTCACCACGATATTAGTCTAAAGTGTCGACAAAATTAAAT
>NW_017043434.1:0-222 GCF_001483705.2 Eufriesea mexicana | reverse complement strand
AAAATATTAGAACAATGTAGGGCGCAGAAATCCACCTAATAGTAGACTACAGCACTAAAGACACAGCTATCCCTTCCTAACATGACCAATGATATCATAACGAAACGTAACCCGCCTAAACCTGACGTGCCGAGACCTGTATTGCTAGCCACACCAATTCGAAGCAGAACACATTAGTGGAGAGTGGATCACTGAAACCCATAGAATCGCATTGTATGTCAG
>NW_017043433.1:0-222 GCF_001483705.2 Eufriesea mexicana | reverse complement strand
ATTCGATCTTCGAAATATCGCGTCTGGACCGGATTTTTTTCGTCAATCCCGGTAGAGTGAACTGTCCTCTAACGAGTTTGGTGATTTTTTTAGCGTTTCGCGTTCTCAGTGCCGTATTATAGTGCCGAAAGTGCAGGCGCGTGACAGGTCGTGCTGCGCAATAGACTTTTTTGAATTCGATCTTCGAAATGTCTCGTCTGGACCGGATTTTTTTCGTCGATC
>NW_017043432.1:0-222 GCF_001483705.2 Eufriesea mexicana | reverse complement strand
GAATGGACGTATGGGTGTACGAAGGTATGGATGTACGGATGAATGGATGCATGGATGGATGGAGGGATGCATGGATGTATGAATGTATGGATGTATTTATATATGGATGTACGAATGTGCGGATGTACGAATGTATGGATGTACGGATGTATGGATGTGTGTATGTATATCTGTATGGATGTATGGATGGATGGATGTATGAGAGGATGGATGTATGGATGG
>NW_017043431.1:0-222 GCF_001483705.2 Eufriesea mexicana | reverse complement strand
ACTTTTGTGCTGTACACTGCGATTCTGTGGACTTCTGCGCCCTAATGTCCTCTAGTAGGTTCTTATCGGCTCCGGGGAGGCCAGCAATAGTGGTCGACGTACGATAGGTTGAGTTACGTTACGTCTGGTGATGTTAAGGTTGGATATATTAGGATAGGTTAGGTGTGACTTTTGTGCCATACACTGATACGCGGTGGAATTCTGAGATCCAGTGTTTTCTAG
>NW_017043430.1:0-222 GCF_001483705.2 Eufriesea mexicana | reverse complement strand
ATTTTGAATATACCTATTCTTTGGCAAGTAGATGGCTGTAATTGCCATTCGATTGGATGCGATGGGCGATCTATTCAACAAACTATAAGAGGTTATAGATTTTGATCAGAAATATTCTCTGGCAAGAAGATGGCTGTACTTGCCATTGTTTAAAGGCGATAGGCGACCTTTTCACCAAGCTAAAACAGATTATATACTTTGAATAGACCTATTCTATGGCAA
>NW_017043429.1:0-222 GCF_001483705.2 Eufriesea mexicana | reverse complement strand
TATACTCCGGGGAGGCCAGTAATAGTGGTCTCGGCCCTTTAGCTTGAGTTAGGCTATGTTCGGGTGTGTTACGTTTGGCTACGTTAGGATGAGGTAGCTTCGACTATTGTGATGTACACTGCGTCTCTATGGAATTCTGCGCTCAAATCGCTTCTAGCCTGGTATGCTTCGCTCTGGAGAGGGCATCAGTAGTGGTCTCGGCACGTTAGGCTGAGATACGTT
>NW_017043428.1:0-222 GCF_001483705.2 Eufriesea mexicana | reverse complement strand
AGGAAAATTCAATTTTATTGACATTTTCGACTAATATCGTGGTGAGCTAACTTTATTGCGTAATAAGGAGAAAAGATTCAGTTGGCGTGCTAAAGTCGTCGCAATGCTATTGAATCTGGCTGGAAAGTTCAATTTTATTGACTTTTTTGACTAATATTTTTGTGAGCTGAATTTCTTGCATAAATAAGGAGGAAATATTCTGTGGGCGTGCTATAGGCATTG
>NW_017043427.1:0-222 GCF_001483705.2 Eufriesea mexicana | reverse complement strand
TAATAATTTCTCTTTCAGGACTAATTATTTTTTCTTCTTTTCGTTTCAATTCTTTTTATTTTCCAGCTTTGACTATTTTTTTCTATGAGATCCAGCTTTCTTTCCTAATCATGCCCCTTTTCCACGCAACCTCGGTGGGCCAAGCTCTTCAACCACCTAGGACGCATCCCTAAACATTCACTCGACTCTATCAAAAACATTCTTTGCAGTCAATCCTCTTGC
>NW_017043426.1:0-222 GCF_001483705.2 Eufriesea mexicana | reverse complement strand
ATATTATTGCAACGGCTATAGCACTCAAAAAGCATATTTCCACCTTACTTACGCAAGGAAGTTTTCTCACCACGATATTAGTCGAAAATGTCAACAAAATTGAATTTTCCAGCCAGATTCTACTGAATTGCAATGGCGATAGCACGCCCAAGGGATCTATCCTCCTTACCTATGCAAGGAAGTAAGCTCACCACGATATCAGTAGAAAATGTCAGAAAAATT
>NW_017043425.1:0-222 GCF_001483705.2 Eufriesea mexicana | reverse complement strand
ATTCAGTCCTATTCGGCGTTTTTCTGCGCTCCGATGTGCTGTAATATGTTCTGCTTGTCTCCGTGAGACTAGCAATGCTGGTCTCGCCACGTTATGTTTTTCTACACTTCGTTTGCATAGGTTAGGTTTGGCCTAGTTATGTCAGGTCATGTTCGACTCTTGTTGTACACACAGCAATGAGGTGGATTACTGCCCTCTGATGTGCTCTAGTATTATCTGCTT
>NW_017043424.1:0-222 GCF_001483705.2 Eufriesea mexicana | reverse complement strand
GTTGCAAATTAAATTACTATTATTGTCGAGGTAGCTTTAAATATTTTTATTTGTTATTTTTGGGGTTGGTTTTCTGTGATAGTATTTGCTTGGAGTAAAGAAATTTGTGGATAGTTAATATGGTGCATACGTTTCGATTATTTCTTAATATTTATATTCATAATATCTTACTATTTTTATTTTTTATTTGACGTTTCGTATTTTATTTTTTATCTTTTTTAT
>NW_017043423.1:0-222 GCF_001483705.2 Eufriesea mexicana | reverse complement strand
TAATACCGTGGTGAGCTAAATTCCTGGCATAAGTATGAAGGAAAGATCCTTTTGGCGTACTAGAGCCACTGCAATGCTGAGGAATGTGGCCGGAAAATTCAATTATATTGACATTTTCGACTGATATCGTGGTGAGCTAACTTCCTTGCATAGACAAGCAGGAAAGATTATATTGGCAAGCTATAACCATTGCAATGGTATAAAATCTCTCTGGAAAATTCA
>NW_017043422.1:0-222 GCF_001483705.2 Eufriesea mexicana | reverse complement strand
AACCTGACCAAACGTAGCGAAGCTCAACATAACCCGCCGCGACCACAATTGCTGGCCACGCCAGGGACGAGCAGAAAGAAGTAGAGCACAGTGGGGCGCAGAAATACACCGAGAAGCAGTATATAGCGCGAAAGTCGAAGCTATCCTAGCCGAACTAATCTATCCTTACCCAACCAAGCGTAACATGACTCAACCTAACGGGCCGGGACCAACATAGCTGGC
>NW_017043421.1:0-222 GCF_001483705.2 Eufriesea mexicana | reverse complement strand
CGCAAAAGCCGTAGGTACCCTTGCATAACCAGCCCCAGCCAAACCCAGCCGAACGTAGCGTATCTCAACATAACTTCCAGCGACCTCTTCTCCTGGCCTCCCCAGAGCATAGCAGAGTATGGTAGAGCACAGAAGATCACAGAAATACACCGAGTAACTGTGTGTAACACGAAGGTCAAAGCTATCCTAGCGAAACTTAACCTACCCTATCCTAACATAACA
>NW_017043420.1:0-222 GCF_001483705.2 Eufriesea mexicana | reverse complement strand
CAGCCGCCTGCCCGTGTTCTCCGTAACCTACGATACAACGGAAGTAGGGGTGGTGCCCACGAATCATATCCTGACCTAAGCCAACATAACCTGACCTTTCCAAATACAGGAGAGCACAAAACAGCGTGCCGCGACCGCTGCTGCTGGATTCCCCGTAGTCAAGCAGAATGTAGTAGAGCACAGTGGATAACAGGAGTCAAGGGGATGGTAGTGTATATCGCG
>NW_017043419.1:0-222 GCF_001483705.2 Eufriesea mexicana | reverse complement strand
ATCCTTGACTTTTCTGGTGTCCGCCGCGATGCTATTGATTTCTGCGCCCTAATTTAATCTAATGTGTCCTGTTTTGCACTGGGGAGGCCAGCAATATTGGCCGCGGCCCGTCAGGCTGAGTTAAATAACGTTTGGCTTTGCTGGGTTTCGTTGGGTGATGCTGAGATGGCTATTTCTTTTGTGCTACACACTGCTATTCTATGAACCAATGCGCTCTACTGT
>NW_017043418.1:0-222 GCF_001483705.2 Eufriesea mexicana | reverse complement strand
AAGTAGATGGCTGTACTTGCCATTGGATTGAAGGCGTTAGGCGATCTATTCACCAGGCTGTAGCAGGCTATTGATTTTGAATAGACCACTTCTCTGGTAAGTAGATGGCTGTACGTGCCATTGGATTGTAGGCGTTGGGCGATTTATTCACCAAGCTGCAACAGGTTATAGACTTTGTATACACCTATTCTCTGGCAAGTAGATGGCTGTACTTGCGAGTGG
>NW_017043417.1:0-222 GCF_001483705.2 Eufriesea mexicana | reverse complement strand
GGCCGGCCCAGAGCCAACTGGAACATACTAGAGCACAGTAGAGCGCAGAAATACACCGAATTGCAGTGTATAGCGCAGGAGAAGAAGCTACCATGTCCTAACATAACCAAACGGAACAAAACCAAACGCAACATAACTCAGACAAACGTGCCGAGGACTATGCCGCTGGCATACCCGTAGCCGAGCAGAATATGGTAGAGCATAGTAAAGCGGAGGAATCCG
>NW_017043416.1:0-222 GCF_001483705.2 Eufriesea mexicana | reverse complement strand
GATTCAATAGCATTGCAAAGCCTATAGCACGCCAATAGTTTATTTCCACCTTATTTATTCGAGAAAGTTATCTCACCACGATATTAGCCGAACATGTCAATAAAATTGAACTTTCCAGCCAGATTCTACAGTATAGAAATGGCTATAACACGCCAAGAAAATCTTTCCTCCTTATTTATGCAAGATAGTTAGCTCTCCACGATATTTGTCAAAAATGTCAAT
>NW_017043415.1:0-222 GCF_001483705.2 Eufriesea mexicana | reverse complement strand
AATTCAATTTTACTGACATTTTCGACTAATATCGTGGTGAGGTGTCTTTCTTGCATAAATAAGGAGCAAAGATTCTATTGGCGTTATATAGCCATTGCAATGCTGTAGAATATGGCCGGAATATCCTATCGAACTGACATTTTCGACCAATGTCGCGGTGACCAAGCTTTCTTGCATATGCAAGGAGGAAAGATTCTACTGCTGTTCTGTAGCCATTGCAGT
>NW_017043414.1:0-222 GCF_001483705.2 Eufriesea mexicana | reverse complement strand
CGTGCAGATACCGATATTCCTCGCCGTCCCAGAACCAAGGAAAATACACTAGAGCGCCGTAGATAGCAGGAATCCGCCGCATTGCTGTGTAATGCACGAGAGCTGGAGATGTCCTAACCAAACAAGACCAAACCTAACCTCAGCGAACGTAGCCTAACCCAATATGTCGTGCCGATTCCGCCAATGCTCGCCTTCCCAGAGTCAAGCTGAAAAATTCAGGGC
>NW_017043413.1:0-222 GCF_001483705.2 Eufriesea mexicana | reverse complement strand
TCGGGTCTGGAGTGGCCAGCAACAGCGGTCGCGTCACGTTAGGTTGATAAGTGTTGCGTTTGCGTATGTTATGGTAGGTTAGATCGGGGCAGGATAAATTTGAATCTTATGCTGTGCCCTATTCTTCGGCGGACTTCTGTGCTCTACTGTGGTCTAGTCGATTCTGCCTGGCTCTTCCCAGGAGAGCAATAGTGTTCTTGGCACGTTAGGTTGCGTTTGGAT
>NW_017043412.1:0-222 GCF_001483705.2 Eufriesea mexicana | reverse complement strand
AACCGAACGATACATAAACGAACGTAACCCAACTCAGACTAACGCGCCGAAGACACTATTGCTGTGACCCCAGGGCCGAGCAGAATGTACTAGGGCGCAGTAGAGCGCAGGAATCCGCAGCATCGCAGTGTATAGCACAAGAGTCGAAGATATCCTAACATAACCTGACCTATCCTAACCTAACCGAACGTAGCCTAATTCAACATAACGTTCTGCGACGAC
>NW_017043411.1:0-222 GCF_001483705.2 Eufriesea mexicana | reverse complement strand
GTGAGGTAATTTTGTTGCATAAATAAGCAGGAAAGACTCTATGGGCACGCTACAGGCATTTCATTACTGTAGAATCTGACAGGAAAATTCAATTTAATTGACATTTTCGACTGATATCGTGGTGAGGAAATTTTGTTGTATAAATTTGGAGGAAAGATACTTTGGGAACGCTATAGCTATTTCAGTACTATAGAATCTGACAGGAAAATTCAGTTTTATTGA
>NW_017043410.1:0-222 GCF_001483705.2 Eufriesea mexicana | reverse complement strand
TTTGGCTATGTTATGGTAGGTTAGCTCTGGTTACGGTGGCTTTGACTTTTGTGCTAAACACTGTTGTTTGTCGGATTCCTGTGCTCTACTGCTTCATAATATTATGTTCTTGGCTCTGGGAAGGCCAGCAGTAAGTGTCTCAGCATATTCTGTATAGTCATGTAACGAACGGTTATGTTAGGTTAGGTCATGTTAGGTTAGGATATCTTCGACTTTTCTGCT
>NW_017043409.1:0-222 GCF_001483705.2 Eufriesea mexicana | reverse complement strand
CAACCTACTTGCCAGAGAATTGGGCTATTCAAAATATATAACCTGCTGAAGCATGGTGAATAGGTCGCCTAACGCATTCAATCCAGTGGCAAGTACAGCAATCCACTTGCCAGAGCATAGGTCTATCCAAATCTATAACCTGCTATAGCTTGGTGAATTGATCGCCAACCGCCTCCAATTAAATGGCAAGTGCAGACATCTTCTTGCCAAAGAATAGGTTTA
>NW_017043408.1:0-222 GCF_001483705.2 Eufriesea mexicana | reverse complement strand
GGATGGATGTATTGTTGGACGTATCTAAGCGTTGGTGGATGGGTGGATGTATGTATGGATGTACGCATGGATGTATGTATGGATGCATTTACGGATGTTTCTATGGATGTAGGTTAGGATGAGTGTATGGGTGTATGCATGGATGTATGGATGTACGTATGGACGTATGTACGGTTGTACGTATGGATGGATGATTGCATTGATGGATGGATTTGTGGATGT
>NW_017043407.1:0-222 GCF_001483705.2 Eufriesea mexicana | reverse complement strand
ATATTCTATAGCGTTGCGACGGCTATAGCACGCCAAATGAATCCCTCCTCGTTATTTATGAAAGAAAGATAGCTCACCATGATATTAGTCGAAGATATCAGTAAATTTGAATTTTCCAACCACATTTTATATCATTACAATGGCTATAGTACGCCAATAGAATTATTCCTCCTTATTAATGCAAGAAAGGCGGCCCACGACGTTATTAGTCTAAAACGTCAG
>NW_017043406.1:0-222 GCF_001483705.2 Eufriesea mexicana | reverse complement strand
AGACTTTGTGCTATACAGACCTATCCGCGGATTTCTGCGCTCTACTTTGTTCTAAAACTTTTGATTGTTCCTGTGGAGGCCAGCAATAGTAGTCTCGGCATGTAAGGTTGAGCTATGTTAGGTTAGTCTAGCTTATGTTGGCATATTTTCAGTAAGGGCCGCTTCGACTTTCGCGTTATACCCTGCTGTTCTGTGGATTTCTGCACTCGACTGCACGCTACT
>NW_017043405.1:0-222 GCF_001483705.2 Eufriesea mexicana | reverse complement strand
TGCGATGCTACAGAATCTGGCTGGTAAATTCAATTTTATTGTCATTTTCTACTAATATCGTGGCGAGCTAACTTTCTTGCATATAGAAGGAGGAAAGGTCCAACTGGCGATCTATAGTCACTGGAATCCTATAGAATCTGGATGGAAAATTCAATTTTATTGACATTTTGGATCAATATTGTGGTAAGCAAACTTTCTTGCATAAATAAGGAAGAAATATCA
>NW_017043404.1:0-222 GCF_001483705.2 Eufriesea mexicana | reverse complement strand
AGATGTTCTTTCCTCCTTACTTACGCAAGGAAGTAAGCACACCGCGATATTAGCCGGAAATGTCAATAAAATTGTGCTTTTCAGCCACATTCTATAGCATTGCAATGGATATAGCACGCCAGTAGCATCTACCCTCCTTATTTACGCAATAAAGTTTGTTCACCACGATATTAGTCAAAAAAGTCATTAAAATTGAATTTTAAAGCCAGATTCTACAGGACT
>NW_017043403.1:0-222 GCF_001483705.2 Eufriesea mexicana | reverse complement strand
ACCGAACCTAGCCCAACCTAGCATAACCAAACGTAACCTAACCAAAGGTATCGTATCGCGACAAATATTGGTGGTCCCCTGAGAGTGGAGCAGAGCATTATCCTGAAGTGTACAGCGCGGAAATCCACCGAATAGCAGTTTATTTCACAAAAGTCAAAATTATCCTACCATAGCCTAACCAAACGTAACATAAACAATCGTAGCGTAACTGAGCCTAACGTG
>NW_017043402.1:0-222 GCF_001483705.2 Eufriesea mexicana | reverse complement strand
TGACTTTTGCGATGTACACTGCTATTCGGTGGATTTCTGCCCTCTATATTGATCTAATATGCTCTGCTTGGCACTGAGGTCAGCGGTTGTGGTGTTGGCCGTTAGGTCGGTTTAGGATGGGCTTGGTTATGTTATATGTTAGGTTAGGCTAGGACGGCAATGACATTTGTGCTGTACATTGCTATGCGGTGTATTTCTGCGATCTACTTTGCAATAGTATGT
>NW_017043401.1:0-222 GCF_001483705.2 Eufriesea mexicana | reverse complement strand
CTCTACTATACTCTGCTCGACTATGAGGAGGCGATCAATTGAGGTTGCGGCAGGTTATGTTGACTTAGGTCACGTTTGGTTAGGTTAAGTTTGTGCAGGATAGCTCTTATTTTCGTCCTATACACTGTTATTCTGCGGCCTTCTGTGGTCCGCCGTGCGCTGCTGCATTCTGCTGGGCTGTGGGCAGTCTAGAATCGGTCTGGGCTCGTTACGTTGGGTTAG
>NW_017043400.1:0-222 GCF_001483705.2 Eufriesea mexicana | reverse complement strand
AGGCGTTAAGCGATCCATTCACCAAGCTATAACAGACTATTGGTTTTGTGTAGACATATACTCCGGCAAGTGGATGGCTGTACTGGCCATTGGATTGAAGGCGTCGGGCGATCTATTCAGCATGATACAACAGGATATAGATTTTGCATATACCTATTCCCTGGCAAGTAGATGTCCGCACTTGCCATTGGATTGGAGGCGTTAAGCGATCTATTCACCAAG
>NW_017043399.1:0-222 GCF_001483705.2 Eufriesea mexicana | reverse complement strand
GTGTAATGTGGTTAGGTGGAGTTAAGTTCATGAAGTTATGCTGTTCTGTCAGCTTTAGTTAGGTCATCTTCGACTTTTCTGCTATACACGCATATGCGGTGTATGTCTGCGCCCTACTGTGCTAGAATATGCTCCGATTTGCTCCGGGATGACAGCAACGGTTGTCCCGGATCTTTAGGCTGTGTTTGGTTACGTTGGGTTAGGCTAGGTTAGTCTGGGTTA
>NW_017043398.1:0-222 GCF_001483705.2 Eufriesea mexicana | reverse complement strand
CAACGCATTGCAGTGTACAGCACAAAAGTCAAAGATATCCTAACCAGGCCTGTCCCAACTTAACCTAAATAAACGTAGAGTAGCATAAACTAACGTGCCGAGACCAATATTGCTGGCCCTCCCAGATACAAGCAGAAGGTATTAGAACATATTAGTGCGCTGGCATGCACCCAATAGCATTGTGTAGCACAAAAGTCAATGCTACTCTCTCCTAACCTAATC
>NW_017043397.1:0-222 GCF_001483705.2 Eufriesea mexicana | reverse complement strand
TACGTTTTGCTATGTTAGGTTAGGTTAGGTTTGGTTGGGGTGTCTTTGACTTTTGTGCTATACTCTGCTATTCAGTGTACTTCTGCGTTCTACTTGGATCTAAATTGTCCAGCTTGGCATGGGGGATGCCAGCACTAGAAGTCTCTTCTCGTTAGGTTCATCTATTCTGCGTTTGGCTAGGTTAGGTTAGTTAAAGCTTCGTTAGGATTACATCCGCTTTTG
>NW_017043396.1:0-222 GCF_001483705.2 Eufriesea mexicana | reverse complement strand
TTGACTCTCCTGCTGTACCCTGCGGCATTTGGATTCCGGTGCACTCCTTCACTCCAATGTGTTCTCCTTGGCTCTGTGGCGGCCAGCAATACTGATTACCGCACGACAGGTTTAGTTATATTACGTTTGGCCAGGTTTGGTTATGTTGGGTCTGGTATTGATTGCTCTGACTTTCGTGCTCAAGACTGATATTATATGGACTTCTGCGCTCTAATGTGCTTC
>NW_017043395.1:0-222 GCF_001483705.2 Eufriesea mexicana | reverse complement strand
TGGATGGATTGGAGGGTGGATATATGGATGGAAGGGTGTATGGATCGATGGATTTATGGATGGGCGGATGTTTGGATGGATGGATGTATGGATGTATGGATGTAAGTATGGATGTATGTATGGATGGACGGCTGTATGGATGGCTGGAACTGTGGATGGATTGAGGTACCGATGGACGAAAGTACGGACTTATGGATGTACGGTTTTATATATGTATGGATG
>NW_017043394.1:0-222 GCF_001483705.2 Eufriesea mexicana | reverse complement strand
GTCTGCTATAGTATGGAATCCTGCAACATACAGTGCTCTAAAGCTTTCAGCTTGGCTCTGGCAAGGCAAGCAGTGGTGGTCTCTGCACGTTACGATGAGACAGTTTACGTTCCGTTGGTTTTGGTTAGGCTACGTTAGGTAAGTATAGCTTCAATTTTTGCGGCGTACGCTGCTATTCGGTGGGTTTTTGCGTCCTACTGTGCTCTAGTGTGTACCTGTTTG
>NW_017043393.1:0-222 GCF_001483705.2 Eufriesea mexicana | reverse complement strand
ATTCAATAGCATCGCAGTGACTATAGCATTCCAGTAGAATCTTTCCCTCTTACATATGCAACATATATAGGTCACCACGATATTAGTCGAAAACGTCAATAGAATTATATTTTCCAGGCAGGTTCTATAGCATTGCAATGGCTACAGCACGCCAGTAGCATCTTTCCACCTTATATATGCAAGAAAGTTTGCCCACAACGATATTAGTCGAAAACGTCAATA
>NW_017043392.1:0-222 GCF_001483705.2 Eufriesea mexicana | reverse complement strand
TGACCTTGCCAAACGTAACGTAACTCAACCTAACGCGTCGCAGCCGCAATTTCTGGCCTCCACGGAGCGGAGAAGAGAACATTAGATCTCAGTAGAGCGTAGAAGTCCACCGAACAGCAGTGTGTAGCACAAAAGTGAAAGTCATCCCAGCCAAACCTTACCAAGCCTAGCCTGGCCGAACGAAACATATCTCAACCTAACTTGCCGCGACCGCTATTCTTG
>NW_017043391.1:0-222 GCF_001483705.2 Eufriesea mexicana | reverse complement strand
TAATATCGTGGTGAGATAACGCCCTTGTATCCGTGAGGAGGAAGAATTCTATTGGCCTAATGGTGCCATTGCAATGCTGCAGAATCTGTCAAAAAAATTCAATTTTATTAACATTTTCGACTAATCTCGTGGTTAGCTAATTTTCTTCCATAAATAAACAGGAAAGATTCTATTGGCGTGCTATAGCCATTGCAATGCTATAGAATCAGGCTGGAAAATCCA
>NW_017043390.1:0-222 GCF_001483705.2 Eufriesea mexicana | reverse complement strand
GGTCAGGTCGGGTCAGGTCAGGTCAGGTCGGGTCAGGTCGGGTCAGGTCAGGTCAGGTCAGGTTGGTTAGGTCAGGTTGGTTAGGTCGGGTTGGTTAGGTCAGGTTAGGTTAGGTCAGGTCAGGGCAGGTCAGGTCAGGTTGGAGAGGTCAGGTTGGTGAGGTCAGGTTGGTTAGGTCAGGTTGGTTAGGTCAGGTTGGTTATGTCAGGTGATGTTAGGTCA
>NW_017043389.1:0-222 GCF_001483705.2 Eufriesea mexicana | reverse complement strand
AAAAGTAAAAAAGTTAATAAATTATTAGCTACTACTTAAACAAACAACGTATTTGTATTAAAACGTATTCGTAAATTACAAAAAGCTAAAAAATTAATAAATTTATTGTCAATAGCAAATTAAAATTGTTTATAACAAATAGTTTATAACGTATATTAAGATAAAAGTAAACAAAGTTAATAAATAATTAGCTACTACTTAAACAAACAACGTATTTGTGTT
>NW_017043388.1:0-222 GCF_001483705.2 Eufriesea mexicana | reverse complement strand
ACATAACCAAGCGTAGCATAGCTCAACGCAACATACAGCGACCACTCCTCCTTGCCTTCCCAGTGCCAAGCAGAATGTAGTAGAGCACAGTGGATTGCAGAGATCGACTGGATAACAATGCATAGCAAGAAAGACGGAGCTACCCTGAACAAGCTTAATTTAACCAAACCTAACCTAACCTAACCAATCGTAACATATTGCAGCTCAATGTGCCACGGCCTC
>NW_017043387.1:0-222 GCF_001483705.2 Eufriesea mexicana | reverse complement strand
GTTCTCGGTACGATGGGTGGAGTCACATTGCGTCCGGTAGTGTTACGTTTGGTTTGGTTAAGAAAGGGTAGTTTAGACTTTCGTGCTGTACACTGCCCTTCGATGGATTTCTGCGATCTACAATGCTCTACTATACGTTGCTAGACTCTCGGGAGGCGCGCAACAGTGGTCGCGGCGCCTTATGATCAGTTGGGCTGCGTACGCCTAGGGTAGGTTAGGGCA
>NW_017043386.1:0-222 GCF_001483705.2 Eufriesea mexicana | reverse complement strand
GGGCGGCTTCCCGTGGTGCCGACGGCAAAACCACATTGCCTCGGTCTTCTCAGGGGAGATACTTAGCCCCAGCTGCTGGATGCTATTCGCGACGAGGGCCATGCCGCTTCACATGCGCAGCGTGGTGTGCTCCGAACTAGACCCGGCGGCCATCACCAACGAGTCGTCCGCGTAACACGTGAGGCTCAGGCCGCGGGTTTGGGGAGTGCCAACACGGCGTCG
>NW_017043385.1:0-222 GCF_001483705.2 Eufriesea mexicana | reverse complement strand
GAATAAAGGATTCTATTGGCGTGCTGCAGCTATTGCAACGCTATAGAACCTGGCTGGAATATTCAATATTATTGACAGTTTCGCCTAATATCGTGGTGAGCTAGCTTTCTTGCTTAAATAAGGACGAAAGTTTCTATTGGCGTGCTATTGGCATTGCAACGTTCTAGAATCTGGGTGGAAAATTCCATTATATTGACATTTCCGTCTAATATCGTTGTGAGC
>NW_017043384.1:0-222 GCF_001483705.2 Eufriesea mexicana | reverse complement strand
CTTACATACATGCATACATACATCCATGCATACATCCATTCAAACATCCATACATACATCCATATATACATCCATGCATACATCCATGCATACAAACATACATTCATCCATACAAGCATCCATACGTTCATCCACTCTACCGTCCATTCACCGATCCACTCATCCACACACACATCCATACATACATGCCTTCGTACATCCGTACATTCGTACAACCATACA
>NW_017043383.1:0-222 GCF_001483705.2 Eufriesea mexicana | reverse complement strand
CAATCGTAACTCCACCAATCGTAACCAAACTAAGCCCAAAGTGCAGCCAACATTATTGCTGCCCTCGCCACATCGCGTGCTGCGAACGTAAATGTTAGCCTGCCCAAGGCCAAGAAGATGGTTGTAGATAACAGTAGAGCGCCGTTATGCACCGAATAGCAGTGTGTAACACGAACGACAAAGCCATGCTGACCGAACTTGTCATAACCTAGATTGACTGAA
>NW_017043382.1:0-222 GCF_001483705.2 Eufriesea mexicana | reverse complement strand
GCTATACACTAGTAGACGGCTGGTCCCTGTGATCGACTGTGATCTACTGTATTCTGCTTGGCTATGTGGATTCCGGCTACAGTGGTCGCGGCGCGCTCTGCTGTGTCTCCCTGCGTTTGGTTATCTTACGTTAGGTCAGGTTATACTAGGATGTCTACAGCTTTTGTGCTATTCACTGCAATGATGTGGATTTTGCGCTATACTCATCTCTGGCACATTCCT
>NW_017043381.1:0-222 GCF_001483705.2 Eufriesea mexicana | reverse complement strand
AAAGTTAGCTCACCACGACATTAGTCGAAAATGTCAATAAAATTGAATTTTCCTGCCAGATTCCACAGGATTGCAATGTCTATAGCACGCCAAATGGATCTTTCCTCCATACGTATGCCAGGAAGCTAGATCACCACGATATTAATCGAATATGTCAAAAAAATTGAACTTTTCAGAACGATTCTGCAGCATTGCAATGATTATAGCACGCCAAAAGGATCT
>NW_017043380.1:0-222 GCF_001483705.2 Eufriesea mexicana | reverse complement strand
TATAGAATATCATTGTTGATAACATAAGTCAAAGCTACTCTGACCCAATCCAAAGTACTCTATCCCAACCGAACGTAAAGAAGCCAACCTAGTGAGCCACGGCCACCATTTTCGGCATCCCTAGTGCCAAACAGAACACAATAGAGGGGAGTACAGCGTAGAAATCCACCGAACACCAGCGTATACCACGAAGATCGAATATATCCAAACGGAAGCCAAACT
>NW_017043379.1:0-222 GCF_001483705.2 Eufriesea mexicana | reverse complement strand
CAGATGGGTGTACTTGCCATTGGATTGCAGACGATAGGCGATCTAATCACCAAGCTATGACAGATTATAGGGTTTGAATACACTTATTCCCTGGCAAGAAGATGGCTGTACTTAGCATTGGTTGCAGACGCTAGGTGACCTATTATCCAAGCTATAACTGATTATAGATTTTGAATTGACCTATCCTCTGTCAAGTAGATGGCTGTACTTGCCATTGTATTG
>NW_017043378.1:0-222 GCF_001483705.2 Eufriesea mexicana | reverse complement strand
ATTCACACATCCAAACATCCATCCATACATACATCCATACCTTAATCCATCCATATATCCACTATTCCGTACATCCATTCGTCGGTACATCCGACCATCCATACCTCAACCCATCCATACGTTCATCCATCCATACGCCCTTCAATCCATACATCCATCCATCCATACACCCATACTTCCATACATCCTTCCACCCATACATCCAACCATCCATACATCAAT
>NW_017043377.1:0-222 GCF_001483705.2 Eufriesea mexicana | reverse complement strand
GGGTTAGGATAGGGTAGCTTTGACTTTCGCGCTATACACGTCTGTTCGGTGGATTGCCGCGCTCTACATTTCTCTACTGTACTCTGCTCGACTCCGGCGATGTGAGTAATAGTGCTCTCGGCACGTTTGGTTGAGTTAGGCTCCGTTTGGTCACGTAACGTTAGCATGTCTTAGGTATGTATAGATTCGCCTTTCGTGGCATACGCTGTTATTCTGTTGATT
>NW_017043376.1:0-222 GCF_001483705.2 Eufriesea mexicana | reverse complement strand
ACATGTATGACGTTCAGATAAGCCGTTTCAGGCGATTAACTAATGCCAGCTGTCCACCCCCGCAATGATGATGCGGATAAACACCCAAACGACCCCTATTGGGGGATTGGGATACGCCCAATCTGTCCGAACCTAAAGTGCCGCAGGGCACAACCGGTGCGGCCAATTTAGTTAGGATGATATCCCGAGCGCCTCCCTTGGTGTTGGAGCGGGACATTTCTA
>NW_017043375.1:0-222 GCF_001483705.2 Eufriesea mexicana | reverse complement strand
ATTGCAATGGCTATAGCACGCCAATAGAATCTTTCTTTCTTATTTATGCAAGAAAGTTACCTCTACACGATATAATTCGAAAATGTCAATAAAATTGAATTTTTCAGCATGTTTCTGTAGCACTGCAACGGGTATAGTGCGCAAATAGAATCTCTCCTGCTTATTTATGCAAAAAAGTTATCTCACCACGATAATGGAAGAAAATGCCAATAAAATTGGTTT
>NW_017043374.1:0-222 GCF_001483705.2 Eufriesea mexicana | reverse complement strand
CCCTGCAACCTCGTCTTCTAGCCTCCATTTTCATCGTCCCCTTTCCTAAACCAGCTCGTCGTTTCGTTATACTTCTCGCGACTTAATTATATCTCCTTTGACATCACAATATCCATAAGCCCTCAATTCATTCAATTAATTAGTACCTAATGGACATGTTTTGAACTACATTTTCCATCGCCATCGTGACGCGGACCCCGAGAAACTACGATGGATTCGGGG
>NW_017043373.1:0-222 GCF_001483705.2 Eufriesea mexicana | reverse complement strand
ATTATAACACTGAAAGATTAAAAGAACACCAAAAATAATTTTCTCTGAATTTTTCTATCTTCATAAAGATAAAAACGAACGTTCAAGTTAATTATTTAATCTCCACTCTAAGCTCTACCAACCTTAATTCTAACCCCAACATAAAATAAGAATTTATATCATAATTCATCTATCGAAAAATAAAAAGAGAAATGACAAAGTCAAACAGCTTTCAAAATAATT
>NW_017043372.1:0-222 GCF_001483705.2 Eufriesea mexicana | reverse complement strand
CGAGGGTAAAAAGTAATTTATCGAACATCCTAAATTCCCAAGTTCCCAAGTTTCTCATTACCAAAAGCTAACCTAACCACAGTTAAACTAACAAGAATAAAAATATCCTTTATCAAACCCGAAAATAGATCCGAAGTATCGAATTACCAAAGGTTATCCTTGTGAGTTTGTTGTATAACAATCGTATATTTATTATAAAATTATAATTTACACACGTCTTAT
>NW_017043371.1:0-222 GCF_001483705.2 Eufriesea mexicana | reverse complement strand
TATGGATTTCTGCGTCTTATCCTCTACTGGTGTACTCTGCTTGGCCCTGTGGAGGCCAGCAATGGTGGCCGCGGCAGGTGAGTATGAGTTAGGGTACGTTTGGTTATGTTAGGATAGGACATGTTGGGAGAGGATATCTCTGACTTTAGTGCTATAGTATGCTATTAGGTGTACTTCTGCGCCCAGCAGAAATCTAATATCTTCAGCATCGCTCCGGGAAGG
>NW_017043370.1:0-222 GCF_001483705.2 Eufriesea mexicana | reverse complement strand
TTTGTCATTCCAGAATTGGTATACAATTTTTATCATATTTGACCAGATTAACACAGCAAATGCAGTGCCCTCCTGTTGGACGTAACAGGAGCCGTACTGACAATACGAAATATCTCAAGTCGTAACCGTAATATACATTGATTATAACAGAAATGCTTTAGAACTTACATCCTCAGTGAACAGAGTAGAAAAACGGCAACATTAGAGAGATGATGGCTGTAC
>NW_017043369.1:0-222 GCF_001483705.2 Eufriesea mexicana | reverse complement strand
TCAGGTCAGGTCGGGTCAGGTCAGGTCGGGTCAGGTCAGGTCAGGTCAGGTCAGGTCAGGTCTAGTTAGGTTAGTTCAGGTCAGGTCAGGTAAGGTCAGTTCAGGTGAGGTCAGGACAGGTCTGTACAGGTCAGGTCATTTCAGGTCATGTAAGGTCAGTTCTGGACAGGTCAGGCCAGGCGAGGCCAGGTCGTGTTAGCTCTGGTCAGGTCAGGTCAGGTC
>NW_017043368.1:0-222 GCF_001483705.2 Eufriesea mexicana | reverse complement strand
GTAGCACAAAAGACAAAGCTATCCTAACCAAACACAACGCACCCCAGCCAAAGCAACCGTAATGTAACTCAACCGAACGTGGGGCGACCACTATGTCTGGACTCCCGTGAGTCCAGCAGAGCATAGTGGAGCAATGTTGAGCACGGGAATCCACCGAATAGAAATATACAGCGTAAAAGTCTGAGCTATCCTCTCCCAACCGAACCAAACGAAGCATAACCA
>NW_017043367.1:0-222 GCF_001483705.2 Eufriesea mexicana | reverse complement strand
TAATATCGTGTTGAAATAACTGTATTGCATTAATAAGAATGAAATATTCTTTTGGCGCCCTATGGTCATTACAATGCTATAGAATCTAGCTGGAAAATACATTTTTATTGACATTTTCGGCTAATATCATGGTGAAATAACTTTATTGCATTAATAAGCATGAAATATTCTATTGGTGCCCTATGGCCATTACAATACTATAGAATCTAGCTGGAAAATTCA
>NW_017043366.1:0-222 GCF_001483705.2 Eufriesea mexicana | reverse complement strand
TCGAAAATGTCAATAAAATTGAATTTTCGAGGCAGATTGTATAGCATTGTAATGGATATAGCTCGCCAATAGAATCTTTCCACTGTATTTATGCAGAAAAGTTACCTCACAACGATATTAGTCGAAAATGTCAATAAGGTTGCATTTTCGAGGCAGTTTAAAACCATTGTAATGGCTATAGCACGGCAATAGTATCTTTCCTCCTTATTTATACACGAGAGT
>NW_017043365.1:0-222 GCF_001483705.2 Eufriesea mexicana | reverse complement strand
ACCACGATATTAGTCGAAAATGACAATAGAATTGAACTTTTCAGTCGGATTCAATTGCAATGCGATGGCTATAACAGACCAATAGGATCTTTGATCCTTATTTATGCAGAAAATATTGCTCACAGCGACATTAGTCAAAAATATCAATTGTTTTAAACCTTCCAGACAGACTTTATTGCATTGCAATGGCTATAACAAACCAATATACTGTTTACGGCTTGT
>NW_017043364.1:0-222 GCF_001483705.2 Eufriesea mexicana | reverse complement strand
TTGACATTTCCGTCTAATATTGCGGTGAGCATACCTTTCTGCGTAAATAAGGTGGAAAGATTCCATTGGGTTGCTTTAGCCATTGCATTGCAATAGAATCTGCCTGAAAAGACCAATGCTATTGTCATTTTCGACTAATATTGCGGTGAGCAAACTTTGCGGCGTAAATAAGGAGGAAGGATTCTATTGGCTTGCTATAGCCATAGCATTGCAATAGAATCT
>NW_017043363.1:0-222 GCF_001483705.2 Eufriesea mexicana | reverse complement strand
CAAGTAGATGCCTGCACTTGCCATTGGATTGAAGGCGTTAAGCGATCTATTCACCATGCTTTAGCAGACTATTGGCTTTGTGTAGACATAACCTCTGGCAAGTGGATGGCTGTACGGGCCATAGGATTGAAGGCGTTAGGCGATCAATTCACCGAGCTATAACAGATTATATACATTGAATAGACATATTCTCTGGCAAGTAGATGGCTGTTCTTGCCTTTG
>NW_017043362.1:0-222 GCF_001483705.2 Eufriesea mexicana | reverse complement strand
CCAATAGGATTCTTCCTCCTTGAGTATACATGGGAGATAGCTGACCACGATATTAGTAGAAAAAAGCAATAAAATTGAATTTTCCCGGCAGATTCTATAGCATTCCAATGACTATACCACGCCAAAAGACTTTTTCCTCCTTAGTTATGCAAGGAAATAAGCTCACCACGGCACTAGTCGAATACGTAAATGAAATTGAATTTTCCAGCCAGATTCTATAGC
>NW_017043361.1:0-222 GCF_001483705.2 Eufriesea mexicana | reverse complement strand
AGGCATTGCAACGCTATGGAATCTGGAAGGAAAATACAATTTCATTGACATTTTCGACTAATAACGTGGTGAGCTAACTTTCTGGTATAAATAAGAAGAAAGATACTACTAGCGTGCTATTGCCATTACAATGCTATAGAATTTTGCTGAAAAGCTCATTTTTATTGACATTCTAGGCTGCTAATGTGGTGAGCTATCTTTCTTGCATAAATAAGAAGGAAA
>NW_017043360.1:0-222 GCF_001483705.2 Eufriesea mexicana | reverse complement strand
ATATCGTGGTGAGGTATCTTTCTTGCATATATATGGAGGAAGGATTCTCTTGGCCAGCTATAGTCATTGCAATTCTATGGTATCTGGATGGAAAGCTCAATTTTATTTACATTTTCGACTAATATTGTGGAGAGCTTACATCCTTGCATAAATAAGGACGAAAGATACTATTGGCACACTATAGTCACTGCAGTGCTATATAATCTGGCTGGAAAATTCAAT
>NW_017043359.1:0-222 GCF_001483705.2 Eufriesea mexicana | reverse complement strand
GATATCATTGACTTCTGCGCTATGTGCCGCTATTTGGAGGCTTCCTGCACTCAACTGTGCTCCACTTTGAGCTGCATGTCTCTGGAGATGCTAGCAATAGCGGTCGTGTCACATTTGATTTTGATACGTTACGCTTGCGTTTACTTCGTTTTGAGAGGCTATGAGGGTATAGCTTTGAATTTTGTGCTACACACTGCTATTCGGAGGATTTCTGCGCTCTAC
>NW_017043358.1:0-222 GCF_001483705.2 Eufriesea mexicana | reverse complement strand
CAGTATATGCAAGAGCGTAGTAGAGCGCAGAAATCCGCCGCATTGATGTGTAAAGCTCAAAAGACGAAGATATCCTGAACAAACCTTGATAAACCGAACATAACCAAATGTAGCGTAGCTCAAACCAACGTCCCGCGACCTCCATCGCTAGTGACACAAACTCAAGCGAAATAAGATTGAGCACAGTAGAGCACAGAAGTCCACAGAACATCCGTGTTGAGC
>NW_017043357.1:0-222 GCF_001483705.2 Eufriesea mexicana | reverse complement strand
CATTTTTATATAATATCGTGGAGAGCTAACTATCTTGCATAAATAAGGAGGAAAGATGCTATTAGCGTGCTATAGTCATTGTAATGATCTGGAATGTGGCTGGAAAATTCAATTTTGTTGAGAGTTTCAATTAATATCGTAGTGAGCTATCTTTTTTATATAAATAAGGAGGGTAGATTCTATTGGCGTGATATAGCCATTGCATTGCCATAGCATCTGGCT
>NW_017043356.1:0-222 GCF_001483705.2 Eufriesea mexicana | reverse complement strand
ATCCATAACGCAAATACGGCCATACATTCATACATCCTTACGTACAAACGTCCATACATTAATGCATCCATACATCCATCCATACATCCAACCATCCACCCATCCCTCCATCCATACATCCATACATTCATACATCCACACAACCATATACCTATAAAACCATACATCCGTACATATATTCATCCATACATTCATACATACGTACATCCGTCCATCCATACC
>NW_017043355.1:0-222 GCF_001483705.2 Eufriesea mexicana | reverse complement strand
TGGGTTAGGTTTGGATAGCTTAGGCTTTTCTGATATACACTGCGATTCTATGGATTTCTGTGCACCACTCTCCACTAATGTGTTGTGCTGGCCTCTGGGATGGCAAGCAATAGCGGTCGCGGAGCGATATGTCGAGTTAGTTTACGTTTGGCAATGTCGCAACTGGCTAGGTTAAGAGAGGATAAATTTGACTTTAGTGCCATAGTCTGCCATTAGTTTGAT
>NW_017043354.1:0-222 GCF_001483705.2 Eufriesea mexicana | reverse complement strand
TGCCCTGGTATATTCCGATTGGCTCTAATGATTACAGTAATATTGGTCTTGGCGCGTTAAGTTTTGTCATGATACGTTTGGTTTCATTACGTTTGGATGTGTTAGGAGCGGATAGCGCGAACTATTGTCCTATACACTGCAATTCGATGGATCTCTACCATCTACATTGCTCTACCATACTCTGCTCGACTCTGGGGTGGCCATTATTAGTGGTCCCGGCAC
>NW_017043353.1:0-222 GCF_001483705.2 Eufriesea mexicana | reverse complement strand
TTATGTTAGGTTAGAAACGCTTGGTCAGGATTTCTTTGATGTTTGTGCTGTACAATGATATACATGGATTTCTGCGCCCTAAATTCCACTGTTATACTCCGCTCGTCTGTGGGGAGGCGAGTAATAGTGGCAGCGGCACGTTAGGATTGGTTATGTTACGCTTGGGTAGGCTAGGTTAGGCTAAGTTTGGTGAGGGTAGGTTTGGCTTTCGTGCCATACGCA
>NW_017043352.1:0-222 GCF_001483705.2 Eufriesea mexicana | reverse complement strand
TATCCTGCATTGAGGCTAATGATCACTGGTCCAGGTGATTAGACGTTGAAAGTCTGGCGTATTAAAGTATTTAAAGGTCTGATCACGAATTTAGAGCCGTGTTTAGATGCCCTTATGACAATGATCAGTTCAAATTAAAGTGTTATGTAGCCCTACGTTGTTTTCTAAACGTTTTAGCTGAATACCGACGATTAATATCGCGTGAAACTCTATGAATGGGTA
>NW_017043351.1:0-222 GCF_001483705.2 Eufriesea mexicana | reverse complement strand
AAATGTGAATGTCAGATATGTCTATGGATATTTGCAACTGGCATTACGGTATGTAGTACATCCACCAACAGAGAACTGTGGCCGTTGGATTAGTACGCTCACAGATGATTTAATTTCTATAGCAATTGTCGAATTATCACTGGATTTATCACTTAATGCATTTGACATTGACAAATGACAATACAGTACTGAGTGCGGCCATCTACACTATACTATGTCAAT
>NW_017043350.1:0-222 GCF_001483705.2 Eufriesea mexicana | reverse complement strand
TTATTTTTACCAATGGGAACAAAATATAATATTGTATGTATAACAAATTATAAATCATCGATGCATTTTCAGTGACATTTGCAAGGGGAATGCAAAGAGAAGACTTTAAAATATTAAAAATCATAAAACACAAAATATAATGATTTTGACCAAATTGTCTTTCAACGACAAGGTAAAAGAAAATATTGCAAAACATGTAACTATAAACACGACATTTAAATA
>NW_017043349.1:0-222 GCF_001483705.2 Eufriesea mexicana | reverse complement strand
ATCCATGCATATATACATACATTCATCTACACATACGTAAATAAGACGATCCATACCTCAGTCTATCCATGCATCCTTCCACCCATCCATCCGTCCATACATCCATACATCCATACATCCGTCCACCCATACAACCATACATACACCCACACATACATTCATACATACGCCCGTATATGCAACCATACATACATCGATACATACATCCATGCATCCATACAT
>NW_017043348.1:0-222 GCF_001483705.2 Eufriesea mexicana | reverse complement strand
TAGCAGCGTATAGCACAAAAGATGAAGATATCATAACCTTACCTGACCTAACCTAACTAAACCTGTGGTAGTACGTCTCAACATGAATTGCCGAGAACTCTATTGCTGGCCACACCAGAGCCTAGCTGAACACACTAGAGCACACTGCCGTGCAGATACCCACCGGGGAGCAGAGTATAGCACAAAGGTCAAAGCTATCCTAACCAAACGCAACCTCACGTA
>NW_017043347.1:0-222 GCF_001483705.2 Eufriesea mexicana | reverse complement strand
GATGTTACGTTTGGCTATGTGTCGATTGGTTAGGTTAGGAGAGCATGGCTTTAACCTTTGTCCTGTACGCTATTACATGGTTGATTCCTGCGCTCTCCTCTCCTCTAGTATGTTCTGCTTGGCTATGGGGACGGCAACAATTGTGGTTTCGGCACGTCAGGCTGAGATATGCTGTGTTTGGCCATGTGACGTTTGGTTAGTTTATGACGGGGTAGCTCAGAC
>NW_017043346.1:0-222 GCF_001483705.2 Eufriesea mexicana | reverse complement strand
GCTCTAGTATGTCCTGCTTGGTTCTGGGGTGTGCAGCAACGGCGGTCTCGGTATGTTAGGTTGTGTTAGGCTATGTTTGGTTATGTTCCATTGGTTTGGGTTAGGTCTGGTTCGCTTTGGCTTTTTTGATATGCACTGCGTTTCTATGGATTTCTGCGATCTACTGTCCACTAATGTGTTCTGCTTGGCTCTGCGGAGGCCAGTAATTCTGCTTGCGGCACG
>NW_017043345.1:0-222 GCF_001483705.2 Eufriesea mexicana | reverse complement strand
GCTTTAGCCATAGCTGTTCTATAGTATCTTGGTGGAGAATTCAATTTTATTGACATATTCTACTAATATCGTGGTGAGCTGGCAGCCTTGCATAAATAAGGACGTAATATTCCATTGGCACTCTATAGCCACTGCAGTGCTACAGAATCTGGCCGGAATATTCAATTTTATTGACATTTTCGACTAACATCGTGGTGAGCTAACTTTCTTCGATAAATAAGG
>NW_017043344.1:0-222 GCF_001483705.2 Eufriesea mexicana | reverse complement strand
ACTTCTGCTATCTACTCTCCTCTAACGTCATCTCCTTGGGTCTGAAAATGGTTTCGATTGAAGCCTTGGCACGTTAGGAAGAGTTAGGCTACGTTTGGTTACGTTACGTTTGGTTATGTAAGGATCCGATAGCTTTAACTTTTGTGCTATACACTGCCGTTCGGTCCAAACCTGTGCGCCACATTTCTCTACTAGCAGCAGCTCGTCTGTGGAGATGCCAGC
>NW_017043343.1:0-222 GCF_001483705.2 Eufriesea mexicana | reverse complement strand
CTAACGTAACGCGTTCACTAGTGCTGGCCTCCCAGAGACAAGTAGAATATTTTAGAGGAGAGCAGAGAGCAGAAATACATGAAATGTAAGAGTATAGCAGAAAAGTCAAAGCCATCCAAACCTAACCCAAACAAGTATAGCCTAACCAGACGGAGCATAACTCAGCATAAGGAGACGCGACCACTATTGCTGGACATCTCAGGGCCAAGCAGAATACGTGCA
>NW_017043342.1:0-222 GCF_001483705.2 Eufriesea mexicana | reverse complement strand
TCGGGTAATGCCTCCGTCGTGTCGGGCGGGAACGTGAGACTCGCCGTCTCCAGTCCGGGGAAATGCGGTACACGGCGCAGCACACACTGGAGGAATGTCCGGCGTGTGCTAGCGCGCGCCGGTTCCTTTGTTGCGTGGTTGGTCGGGACCTTTCTCTCCCCGCGGCCGTGGCGCAAATGACGGAGAGCTTAGGTGCATAGCGTACGGTGGCCTCCATCTGCG
>NW_017043341.1:0-222 GCF_001483705.2 Eufriesea mexicana | reverse complement strand
TGGAAAATTCAATTTCATTGACATTTTCGACTAATATCGTGGTGAGCTAATTTTATTGCATAACTAAGCGGGAAAGATTCTATTGGCATGCTATAGCTATTGCAATGCTGTAGAATCTGACTGGAATGTTCAATTTTATTGACATTTCGGACTAATATCGTGGTGAGCTAGTTTTGTCGCATAAATGAGGAGGCAAGATTCTATTGGCATGGCATAGCCATT
>NW_017043340.1:0-222 GCF_001483705.2 Eufriesea mexicana | reverse complement strand
AACCAAACTTTACCTTCGCGAACCTATCCTAACGTAACCTAACCTAACCTAACCTAACCTAAGTTAACACAACCTAACCCAGCCTAACCTAACCTAACTCTACCCAACCTATCCAAACGTAACATAATCTAACGTAACCAATCGTGACCTAACATAACTTAATCTAACCTAACCTAACCAATCCTACCCTAGCCTACACTAACCTAACATAACCTAACCCAT
>NW_017043339.1:0-222 GCF_001483705.2 Eufriesea mexicana | reverse complement strand
GTAGACCGCAGTAGATCACAGAAGTCGACCGAATAGCAGCGTAAAGCAATCGCAACATATACAGAAGCGTCATACCTCAACCAAACGCAACGAGACCTATATTGCTAACCTCCACAGAGACAAGCAGAGTATACTAGAGCACCGTAGTGAGCAGAAATACACCGCATTAACGTGAATAGCACAGAAGTCCAAGGCATACTAACATAACCTTTTTTTTTCTTT
>NW_017043338.1:0-222 GCF_001483705.2 Eufriesea mexicana | reverse complement strand
CAGGGTCTAGCAGATAAGAATAGGGCACATTGGAGGGCAGGAATCCACCGAATAGCTGTGTATTGCACGTAATCCGGAGCTACACTAACCAAACTTATCCTAACCTAACCTAACCAAGCGTAACATATCGCAACCCCCCGTGCCATGGGCACTATGGCACTCATCCCGAGAGAAGAGCTGGGTACAGTAGAGCTATGTAGATCAAAGATGTTCTCCGAGGAG
>NW_017043337.1:0-222 GCF_001483705.2 Eufriesea mexicana | reverse complement strand
GTATCTTCCTGGAAAATTCAATTTTATTGACATTTTCGACTAATGTCATCATGAGCTAACTTCATTGCGTAAATAATGGGGTAGACTCTAGTGGCGTGCTGTAGCCATTGCACTGATATAGAATGTCTTTGGAAAATTCAAATTTATTGACATTTTCAGCTAACATCGTTGTGAGCTAACTTTCTTGCATATTTAAGGAGGAAAGAATCTATTGGCTAGCTA
>NW_017043336.1:0-222 GCF_001483705.2 Eufriesea mexicana | reverse complement strand
GAGCTATGGGCATTGCAAAGCTATAGAATCTTCCTGGAAAATTCAATTTTATTGACATTTTCGCCTAATATTGAGGTGAGATAACTTGCTTGCATAAATAAGTAGGATAGATTACATTAGAGAGCTATAGCCATTGCAGTCCTATAGAATCTGGCTATAAATTTCAATTTTATTGACTTTTTTGACTAATATCGTGTGAGCTAACTTTTTTGCGTAAGTAAG
>NW_017043335.1:0-222 GCF_001483705.2 Eufriesea mexicana | reverse complement strand
AGGATAGTATAGTTCAGACCTTTGTGCTATACATTGCTATCGGCGGATTTCTGCGCTCTACTGGTTTCTCATATTTTCCGCTTGGCTGTGTGCAGGCCAGCTTTGTTTGTCTCGTCATGCTAGGTGGAGTTAGACTGCGTTCGTATATGTCACGTTTGACTAGGTTAGGACAGGCTACTTTAACTTTCGTTCTAAACACTGCTATTCGGCGGACTACTGCCC
>NW_017043334.1:0-222 GCF_001483705.2 Eufriesea mexicana | reverse complement strand
TTGACTATGGGATCTGTGATATTTCGTAGTTATTATAATTTAAATTTTGTTCAGCTATTTTGAATGGCAGTTATAATTATGCATGTTTCCTCCCTATTTAATTTTTGTAAATGACATCTATGGTAATTTGCAGTTATTATAGGACAAATATTTATTGAAATAATTTGATTGGGAATTATAATTGTATATGTTGTATATGAATATTGGAATATTTTTTGGTTT
>NW_017043333.1:0-222 GCF_001483705.2 Eufriesea mexicana | reverse complement strand
GGGCAGAGCTGAGAAATTCACAGCATTGAAGTGTATAGCACAAAAGTCATACACAACCCGACCAAACTTGGCCTAATCTAACAGAAACAAACGCTGTTTAGACCAACATATCGTACCGCGGCCGCTATTGATGGCTTTAGCAGATCCAGCAGAGCATACTGGGGCACATTAAAGCACAGAGGTGCACCGAATCGCAGTGTATAGCACAAAGGTCAAAGTTGT
>NW_017043332.1:0-222 GCF_001483705.2 Eufriesea mexicana | reverse complement strand
ACGATAAGAGTCGAAAATGTCAATAAAATTGAATTTTCCAGCCTGATTCTATAGTATTTCAATAGCTATAGCGCTTCAATAGAAACTTTCCTCCTTATTTATGCACGAAAGTTAGGTCACCAAGATAGGAGTCGAAAATGTCAATAAATCTGAATTTGTCAGCCAGATTCTAAGACATTGCAATTTCTGTAGCACGCCAATGGAATCTTTCCTCCTTATTTA
>NW_017043331.1:0-222 GCF_001483705.2 Eufriesea mexicana | reverse complement strand
CGTATTCTCTGGCATGTCGATGGCTGTACTTGCCATTGGTTGAAGGTGTTAGGCGACCTATTCACCAAGCTGTAACAGAATATAGGCTTTGAGTAGACCTATTCTTTGGCAAGTAGATGGCTCTACTTGCCATTGGATTGAAGGCGTTAAGCGATCTACTCACCAAGCGACAGCAGGTTACAGATTTTGAATGGATCATTTCTCTGGCAAGGAGATGGCTGT
>NW_017043330.1:0-222 GCF_001483705.2 Eufriesea mexicana | reverse complement strand
TTCGACTCAGCTCGTTAGGTTTACTCGTTCTACGTTTGGTTAGGTTAGGTTAGGTTAGGTTAGGTTAGGTTAGGATGTCTTTGACCTTGCGCCTTAAACTGCAACGCACTTAAATCTGCAGTATACTGTGCTCCAGTATATTCTGCTTGGCTCTGGGGAAGACAGCAGTTCTGGTCTCGGTACGTTAACTTGTTTTCAGTTATGTTTGGTTTGGTTAGATCA
>NW_017043329.1:0-222 GCF_001483705.2 Eufriesea mexicana | reverse complement strand
TATTGTTGCCATTTCCAGCGCAAAGCAGGGCATACTAGACCACAGATGATCGCGGAAATCCACCGAATAGAAGCGTACAGCACAAAAGTAAAAGCTGTCCCAACAAAACTTAGCCTGACCGAACCTAATCGAACGTAACCTGACTCGCCATAACGTGCCGAAACCACTATTGCTGGCCTTGCTAGGGCCACGCAGAAAATATTAAAACACTGTTGGGAGCAG
>NW_017043328.1:0-222 GCF_001483705.2 Eufriesea mexicana | reverse complement strand
AACTTCTCCAGAAAACCGGCGACAAAAGACAAAAGACAAAAATCAGGAGAAGGGATCGCCCCCTCCCATCAATAGGACGTAGAGTTTATTTTTACTCCAACAGATAGGATACGTTTTGCTACTTTATGTTGACTTAGGTTACGTTTGGAATGCTTCGATTTTTCTGCTATACACTGCGATTCTGAGGATGTCTGCGCTCTACTCTCGTCTAATATGTACTGC
>NW_017043327.1:0-222 GCF_001483705.2 Eufriesea mexicana | reverse complement strand
AATATAGTGGTGAAGTATCTTTCTTCCATAAATAAGGCGGAAAGATTCTATTGGCGACATATAACAATTGCACTGCAATATAATTGGGCAGGAAAACACAATTTTATAGACATTTTCAGCAAATATCCTGGTGTGATAGCTTTCTTGCTTACATAAGGTGGAAGGACGCTATTGGCGTGCTATGGCCATTGCAATGATATAGAATCTGCCAGGAAATTTCAG
>NW_017043326.1:0-222 GCF_001483705.2 Eufriesea mexicana | reverse complement strand
CAGTGCATGCGGCCCGTTGGTTCGTGTGAGGCCACGTTTGGCATGTAACGATGTGCTTGGTTACGATAGCATTGCGTTGAATTCTGCGTAATACACTGCTATTCGGTGGATTTCAGTGCTCTACTGGGCTATAGTATATTCTTCTTGTCTCTGGGTATAGCAGCAGTAGTAGTCTCACCACGTTAGAATGGGTTATGTTACGTTTGGATATGTCACGTTTGG
>NW_017043325.1:0-222 GCF_001483705.2 Eufriesea mexicana | reverse complement strand
ATATTCTATATCAACTCTGTAGTGACCAATGGACGTATCAATTATTGCAAGAGATACCAACCATTGACAACAAACAACTGAGCTTAACAATCAACGCAATACGTCATCCACTGGTGCAATACTTACGCTGATATTCTTGTATCTAAAACAATTCGAGAATTATCAATGTATAGATAAATTGTCGCTGGAGACATTGATGAAGGGCAACACAGTACTAAGTGA
>NW_017043324.1:0-222 GCF_001483705.2 Eufriesea mexicana | reverse complement strand
TAATCTAACGTATCAGGTCAAAACCTAACGTACCTAGCCCATAATTTCTGGACTCCCCATCGCAAGGCAGTGTATATTTGAGGTGAGTTGAGCGCAGAGGTCAATAGAATGGCAGTGCATTGCACGAAAGTCAATGATATCCCATCCTAACCCGTAAATCCCCAACCTAACCAAGCATAATTTAACACAACCTAACCCGCCACGGCCACTATTTCAAACATT
>NW_017043323.1:0-222 GCF_001483705.2 Eufriesea mexicana | reverse complement strand
GCTCTAATATGTTCTGCAAGTGTCTGTGGTGGTCAGCAATGGTGGTCTCGGCACTTTGGATCGTGTTATGCCACGTTTGGTGATGTTACGGTTTCTTATGTTAGGACATGGTAACTTTGACTTTTGTGTTACGCATTGTTTCTCAGAGCATTTCAGCGACCTATACTACTCTCATATGTTCTGCTTGGCTCAGGGGAGTGCAGCAATTGTGGTCTCTGCACG
>NW_017043322.1:0-222 GCF_001483705.2 Eufriesea mexicana | reverse complement strand
TTATATTGACAAAATCGACTTGTTTCGCGAGTGAGCTAACTCTTTTACGAAAATAAGGAGAAAGAAATTTATTGTTTAGCTATATACGTGCAGATGCAATAGAATTTGACGGAAAAGTACAATTATATTGATATTTTCGAATAATATCGCGTTGACGTTGCTTTTTTCATAAATAAGGAGTAAAAATTCCATTGGTTTGGCATCGGCATTGCAATTCAATAG
>NW_017043321.1:0-222 GCF_001483705.2 Eufriesea mexicana | reverse complement strand
GGATATGTTTGACTTTTGTGCCGTACACTGCTATAAGGTGAACTTCTGCGCTCCTGTGTGCTCGAGCATTTCTTGCTTGGCTCTGGGGTGGCCAGCATCAGTGGTCACGGCTCGTTAGTTTGAGCCATGCTACGTTAGGATGTGTTACGTCTGCTGCTGTTAGGATATGGTAGTTCAGACATTTGTGCAATACGCTGCTATCTGCGGATTTCTGGGCTCTAA
>NW_017043320.1:0-222 GCF_001483705.2 Eufriesea mexicana | reverse complement strand
TGGACACGTCTCGTTAGGTTTGGTTAGTCTACGTTTGGATACGTCAGGATGGGTTAGGTTGTGCCAGGATATCCATGACTTCCGTGCTATACAGTGCTATTTGGACGCTTTCTGCGGTCGGCTGTGCTCTAATATATTCTGCTTGCTTCTGGCGAGGAGAGAAATAGAGGTTTCGCCTCGTTAGGTTTGGATACTCTACGGTCTATTAGGTTAGGTTCGGTC
>NW_017043319.1:0-222 GCF_001483705.2 Eufriesea mexicana | reverse complement strand
AATAGACCTATTCTCTGGCAAGTAGGTGGCTGTACTTGGCATTGGATTGAAGGCGTTAGGCGACGTATTCACCAAGCTATAACAGACTAAAGACTTTCAATAGACCTATTCTCAGGCAAGAAGATGACTCTTCTTGCCATTGAATTGAAGGTGTTAGGTGATGTATTCACCAAGCAATAACAGATTTTAGATTTTGAATAGGCCTATTCTCTGGCAAGTAGA
>NW_017043318.1:0-222 GCF_001483705.2 Eufriesea mexicana | reverse complement strand
GTGTATGGCGCTATAGTCATAGAAACCCTGAACCATCCTGACCTGAACTAACCTAACCAAACGCAGAGTAACAAAATCTAACGTGCCGTGTCCAAAATTGCTGGCCTCCCCGTCGCCAAGCAGAGCATATTAGGGTAGACTAGAGCCTAGAAATCCACTTAATCGCAGTGCGTGACATAGTAGTCGAAGCTACCCTGTCCTAACATAACCGGAGGTAACATT
>NW_017043317.1:0-222 GCF_001483705.2 Eufriesea mexicana | reverse complement strand
CTGACCTGATCTGACATGACCTGACCTGACCTGACCTGACCTGACTGATCTGACCTGACCTGATCTGACCTGACCTCTCCTGGCTTTAACCGTCCTTACCAGACCTGACCTGACCTGACTGACCTGACCTGACCTGACCAGGCCCGACCTGACCTGACATGACCTGGCCTGACCTGACCCGACATGACCTGATCTAACTTGACCTGACCTTGCCTGACCTGA
>NW_017043316.1:0-222 GCF_001483705.2 Eufriesea mexicana | reverse complement strand
GGTCGCGGCACGTTAGGTATGTTAGGTAACGTTTGGTAATGCTAGGTTATGATAGGTTTGCATGCGGCAGATTTGACTTTCGCACGATAAAACGTTTTTCGCAGGATTTCAACGCTCTTTTGGTCTCTACTATATTCCGCTTGGCCTTCGCGATGCCGGAAACAGCGTACGCGGCCTGGTCGTTGAGTTAGGTTAATTTTGGTTAGGGTACGTTAGCATGGG
>NW_017043315.1:0-222 GCF_001483705.2 Eufriesea mexicana | reverse complement strand
ACAACGCGTAACAAAGAAAACAAACGCTATTTATTGAGAAGAAACGCTTTTGTTTATAACTCTCGGTTGACTTCTTCTAAAGTGTCTGCAGTAGCCGACGCGTGACAAAGAAAACAATCGCTATGTATCGGAAAGGGGCACTCTTGCCTACGAACCTTTTTGATTGGCATCTTCTGTGATCTCCATAGTAGACAATGCGTGACGAAGAAACGCTACGTATTG
>NW_017043314.1:0-222 GCF_001483705.2 Eufriesea mexicana | reverse complement strand
CGTAGCCCAAATCAGACCAACCTGGCGGGACACCTATTACTGGCCTCCACAGAGCCGAGCGGAATATAGTAGAGCAATGTAGAGAGCAGAAATCCTCCGAATAGCAGTGTATAGGGCGAAAGACTAGGCTATCCTGTCCTAACACATCCCAACGTAATATAACCAAACGTATCCTAACTAAAACTAGCGCGCCGAGACCTATATTGCTGGAATCCCTAGATC
>NW_017043313.1:0-222 GCF_001483705.2 Eufriesea mexicana | reverse complement strand
CAATGCATTTTTCTTCTTCATAGTCTAAATTCTGTCAAGGGTTGCGTCAATCGTGTAAAGAATATGGATGAGCAAAGAGAAAGAGATGTTAGGTTCTGAAATATATCTATTACTAGCTAAAAGGAAATTAAAAATGACAGAAGAGCAAAAACAATCGCATGTGTCAATGCATTTTTCTTCTTCATAGTCTAAATTCTGTCAAGGGGTGCGTTAGGTATGTAG
>NW_017043312.1:0-222 GCF_001483705.2 Eufriesea mexicana | reverse complement strand
GGAAAGATCAATTTTATTGACATTTCCGACTAATATCGTGGTAAGCTAACTTTCTTGCATAAAGAAGAAGGAAAGATTCTTTTGGCGTGCTATAACCATTGCAATGCCATAGATTCTGGCTGGAAAGTTCAATTTTATTGTCATTTTCGAATAATATCGTGGTGAGATAGCTTTCCTGAATAAACATGGAAGAAAGATTCTATTGGCGAGATATAGCCACTG
>NW_017043311.1:0-222 GCF_001483705.2 Eufriesea mexicana | reverse complement strand
GTACAACCTTGAAAATTTTGTTTTCTTAACATCCTTTTTATTGTTTCTGGATTTACACTTTTTTCTAAATATATTTCGTTCGACTTTGTCAATGAGTTTAGGGACATCAATTTTCGGATTATATTTACTTTTTTGCACTATCTACCCTTCATCGTGCGGATTCAAATTCTTGTTTGAAGCCTTTCTTGACTTATTACTTATCCTATTTTCGTTTTCATATCG
>NW_017043310.1:0-222 GCF_001483705.2 Eufriesea mexicana | reverse complement strand
TATTAATTGGAAATATATTGTAAAAATAATAATAAATGTTTATTTTATTACAAATCGAAAACCAGATTTATGTGTCATTCCCTTTTCTCACATCAAGAATTTTTTTTCTCTAAAAATCAATTCTTGTTTGATAAGGAGCTATTTGACTCCTTACAGTAGGAAATGGTACGTGTAAAGTACCGGTACGTTTAGTGTCAACGATGAAATGTATTAACGCATAGT
>NW_017043309.1:0-222 GCF_001483705.2 Eufriesea mexicana | reverse complement strand
CCGAGAGTCGAATAGAGGCATGTAGAGCAATGTAGAGCGCAGAAACCCTCCGAAGCGCTGTGTGTAGCACAAAAGTCTAAGCTATCCTCTTGGAACATAACCAAACGCAACATACCTCGGCCTAACGTGCCGAGAGCACAGCTGCTGGCCTTCACATAACCAAGCAGGACATGTGAGAGGATATTAGAGCGCAGAAATCCAAGGGATCGCAGTGTACAACAC
>NW_017043308.1:0-222 GCF_001483705.2 Eufriesea mexicana | reverse complement strand
CACATCAGGTCAGGTCAGACCAGGCAAGGTCGGGGCTGGTCAGGTCAGGTCAGGTCTGGTCAGCCCAGGTCAAGACAGGTCAGGTCAGGTCGGGTCAGCACCAGGTCATGTCCGGTCAGGTCAGATCAGATGATGTCAGTTCATGTCCGTTCAGGTCAAGACAGGTCAGGCAAGGTCAGGTCAAGTTAGATCAGGTCATGCCAGGTCAGGTCAGGCCAGGTC
>NW_017043307.1:0-222 GCF_001483705.2 Eufriesea mexicana | reverse complement strand
CTTCCATCCATCCATACGCCCAACCTTCGATACATTCATCCATCCACACATCATCCCATCCATGCGTCCATCGATCCATACATCTCTCCATCCATACACCCATCCACCAAATCTTCCATCCATCCATACATCCATTCATACATCAATACATCCATCCGACCATCCATACCTCAATCCATCCATACATACATTCATCCGTACATACATTCATCCGTACATCCG
>NW_017043306.1:0-222 GCF_001483705.2 Eufriesea mexicana | reverse complement strand
GCTATGAACTTCTATTCGGTAGATTTCTGCGCCCTACTGTGCGCTACTGTATTCTGCTTGGCTTTGTGGAGGCCAACAGCAGTGGTCTCGGCTCATTAGGTTGAGTTACGCTACGTTTGATTTTGTTGCGATTGGCTGGGTTAGGATAGGGTGTCGTCGACTTTTGTGCCATACGCTGTAATGCGGCGGGTTTCTGCGCCCTAGTGATCTCTTGCATATTCT
>NW_017043305.1:0-222 GCF_001483705.2 Eufriesea mexicana | reverse complement strand
TTACCGCCGGCTACCCTCGTTGCACTCATGGGCACTCTCGCGGGCTTTTGCGGGGCAGCGGCCTCCTGCCGCAGCGCTCGTTTCTCGCGCCTACCTGTGACGAGAGGCCAGCTGGTCTTTGCGTTCTTCCCGGCTACGAACGGGGCGGCGACCGGCGCCAACGCCGGGGCGACAGCGGCCCCGCCACGGGAAGCGCCCGCGACAGTATCCGCCGAAGCTACC
>NW_017043304.1:0-222 GCF_001483705.2 Eufriesea mexicana | reverse complement strand
CCACGAAGATTCTACTTCATTGCAATGCCTATAGCACACCATTCGAATCAATCCTCCTCATATTTGGGAGAAAGCTAACTCTCCACGTTATTAGCAGAAAATGTCCATAGAATTGAATTTTCCATCCAGATACATTAGCATTGCAATGGCAATAGAACGCCAATAGAATCTTCCCTCCTTATTTATGCAAGAAAGATAACTCACCACGCTATTAGTCGAAAA
>NW_017043303.1:0-222 GCF_001483705.2 Eufriesea mexicana | reverse complement strand
AGAGAATATGTCTATTCAAAATCTATAATCCGTTATAGCTTGGTGAATAGAACGCCTAGCGCCATCAATCCTATGGCAAGTACAGCCATCTACTTGCTGGGGAATATATCTATTCAAAATCTATGATCTGTTATAGCTTGGTGAATAGGCCGACTAACAACTTCAATCCAATGGCAAGTACAGCCATCTACATGCCAGAGAATAGGTCTATTCAAAATCTAT
>NW_017043302.1:0-222 GCF_001483705.2 Eufriesea mexicana | reverse complement strand
GCATCGGGGCTGGGCTCTGTATGGGCCCAGTGTCCCCTCGCGGCAGCGAGAAAGCCGTCGATTTCGGGCTGATCCGCGTCGGCTGGACTTCGGCTCGTGTCATAGCCTTGGGAGCACGGCGCCTCCAGTGCTTCCGTTGCCTTGCGTTCAGTCACGCAAGTAACGGATGCTCTAGCACGGTGGACCGCAGCGACACCTCTTTCAGGTGTGGCGCGGCGGGGC
>NW_017043301.1:0-222 GCF_001483705.2 Eufriesea mexicana | reverse complement strand
TAATCGACCAACTGTTCGTTGTGCTTCGTACCTATTTGCCGAATTTCGATATCACTTGTATCGCGGTACCATGGGATGTAACCATGGTGTAACGAAATGTAAGTTCATGAGGATGTTGTTTTTAAGTTATAAAATGTTGGTACTGTGTTTTGAAATATGGAATTGCGAGATATACGGGATGATAATATTTTGCAGATGGAGAATGGAGTTAAATACATCAAG
>NW_017043300.1:0-222 GCF_001483705.2 Eufriesea mexicana | reverse complement strand
CGTAACTGAAACTAATCTGCCGAGAATAGTATTGTATTGCTGGCCCTACGAAAGCGAAGCTGAGTTATTAGAGCGCAGTAGAGAGCATATATCGGCCGAAAAGCCGTGTATAGCACAAAAGTTAAAGCAACCCTATCTTAACCTATAGACCCATATCGAAACCGAACGTAACCTAACCCAAACTAACGTGCCTCGAAAACAATTTCTGGCCTCCCCAGAGCC
>NW_017043299.1:0-222 GCF_001483705.2 Eufriesea mexicana | reverse complement strand
TTCGCCGGGCGTATGAGCGAAGCCTAGGAGGGATACGACGTGCGGATTACGCTTCCCACCAGAGAAGCGGAGCTGCGGGTGACAGGGCTCGACGACTCTGTCACCCCCCGCGAGGTGACCGACGCCCTGGCTAGGGTCGGTGATTGCACCGAGGCGGAAGTAAGAACCGGATTGATCCGGCCTTCCACTTCGGGGCTGGCCTCTGTATGGGCCCAGTGTCCC
>NW_017043298.1:0-222 GCF_001483705.2 Eufriesea mexicana | reverse complement strand
CCTTTACACATGAATTCAGAATCTTCATAACCCTGCTATTAGATACTATACAAATCTCAGGAGGTCGCATTCGAACTGGCATAAAGGCATGAGGGATGCTCTGTTCTCTGCCTGTAATTCTTTGCAGCTCTTGAAATCTATATTTTTAATAGGCATAGCAGCAGAATAAGTAATAGCTTCATAGCTTTATCCTATTTGACTTATTCACTCTTCTCGTTACAC
>NW_017043297.1:0-222 GCF_001483705.2 Eufriesea mexicana | reverse complement strand
TTGCCATTGGATTGAATGCGATAGGCGATATATTCACCAAGCTATAGCAGATTATAGATTTTGTATCGACCTATCCTCTGGCAAGAAGATGGCAGTACTTTCCATTGGGCTGAAGGCGTTGGGCGATCTATTCACCGAGCTCCAACATGTTATAGATTCTGAATAGACCTATTCTCTGGCAAGTAGATGGCTGTACTTGCCATTAGATTGAAGGGGTTAGGC
>NW_017043296.1:0-222 GCF_001483705.2 Eufriesea mexicana | reverse complement strand
GATTTCTGCGGTCTACTGTGCCCTAGTTTGCTCTTACGGGCGTTTGGGATGACAGCAATAGTACTCGCGTCACGTTAGGTTGAGACATGTTACGTTTGGTTATGCTTGGCTACGTCGGGTTAGGTTAGGACAGCTTTGAGATATGTGTTACACAAAGCCATCTTAAGGACTTCTGCGCTCTACAGTTCTCTATCACACTCGGCTTGGCTCTCGTATGGCCAG
>NW_017043295.1:0-222 GCF_001483705.2 Eufriesea mexicana | reverse complement strand
GAATCGGTTAGACGGAGCTTTTGAAGAGAACCGTGTCTCTGAGGTCTCGAACCGAACTGTTTTGGAGAGAACCCGTGTCTCTCAGAGCTCGTGCGGAAGTGTGTTAAGAAAACCCGTGTCTCTCAGGGCTCGTACAGAAATGTTAGGAGAGAACCCGTGTCTCTCAGAGCTCGTACGGAAGCGAGCTCCTCGATCTTCCTAAGATCGGTCTTAGGAAAAATC
>NW_017043294.1:0-222 GCF_001483705.2 Eufriesea mexicana | reverse complement strand
ATGTTAGGGTTGCTAAGGTTGGGAATGGATGGTACTGACTTTTGTTCTATGTACAAATATTCGGTGGATTTCTGCGCTATACTGGTCTTTAATACACCCTGCCTGGCTTTGGGTAGGCCAGCAATGGTAGTCTCGTTACGATAGGTTTATTTATTCTATATTTGGATAGGTTAGGTTAGCTATGGTTAGGTTTGGGTGTGTTCGACTTTTCTGCTTTGCACT
>NW_017043293.1:0-222 GCF_001483705.2 Eufriesea mexicana | reverse complement strand
TATAGCACAAAAGTCAAAGCTACCCTATCCTAACCTAGCCAAGCGCAACATAACCAAGCGCACCTTTACCGAGGGCAAAGTGCCGAGACAAATACTGCTGGCCTCACCGGAGGCGAGCATTGTATACAGAGCACGGTAGATCGTAGAAATCCTAGGAACATCGGTGTACAGCATGAAGGTCAAATCTATGCTCGCCTAACATAACCAATCGTAACATTACCA
>NW_017043292.1:0-222 GCF_001483705.2 Eufriesea mexicana | reverse complement strand
AGAGACCAGTTACCGTGTGAGACACTAACAATTAACATAAACAGTTCCGCGTACTGCCGTCTGCACAGTGCTGCAACCCTTGGATTAACTTGATAACTGATGACTTAGATACAGCAGTAGTGCAAGGATAATCAATGTATACATCAGTTGCGGCTAGAGATATTTACAATTCCCAGGACTGTAGTTGGTGCATTCACCAAGAGAGCAAAGTAGTCGTTGGAT
>NW_017043291.1:0-222 GCF_001483705.2 Eufriesea mexicana | reverse complement strand
ATCCATGCTTAGCCCGACTCGCCGAGACCGCTATTGCTGCAAACCCCAGAGCCAAGCAGGATACTCTAGAGCGCATTAGAGAACAGGGTAAGTCCGCACAGAGGACCGCAGAAATCCAACGAATAGGGCTGTATAGCGCAAAAGCCGGAGCCAAGATATCCACGCCTATCCAAACACAGGCTATCAAAACATAACATTACTCGACCTGCCGTGTCACGACCG
>NW_017043290.1:0-222 GCF_001483705.2 Eufriesea mexicana | reverse complement strand
GGGTGGACGTAAGTTTGGATGTATGCAGGGATGTATGTATGGATGCATTTACGGATGTATCTATGGATAGATGTATGGATGAGTGTATGGGTGTATGCATGGACGTATCGATGTATGTATGGACGTATGTATGGATGTACGTATGTATGGGTGACTGCATGGATGTATGGATGTGTGGATGTATGGATGTATGGATGTATGGATGGATGGATGTATCAATGT
>NW_017043289.1:0-222 GCF_001483705.2 Eufriesea mexicana | reverse complement strand
CATCGACCGGGGCGGAGATCGTCCCTTTAGTCGGACCGAACCGACACGACTGGAGATCTTTCGCTAATAACTCTATAAATAACGATATGACATATGCATATTTTTATACTTTTTACAATGGCTTCATTAATTCGAAATTATTACTATGTCATTTTTATAAATTTCTCAATTTTCGAATTTTTCCGCTTATACATTTATATTCTTTAAATATGAAAAATCTTC
>NW_017043288.1:0-222 GCF_001483705.2 Eufriesea mexicana | reverse complement strand
TCTCTGGCATGTAGATGGCTGTATTTGCCATCGGATTGAAGGCGTTATGCGATCTATTCACCATGCTGTAGGAGGTTAAAGATTTTGATTAGTACTAATCTCTGGCAAGTAGATGGCTGTACATGCCATTGGTTGAAGGCGTTGGGCGACCTATTCAAAAAGCTATAACAGATTATAGGTTTTGAGTAGACCTATTCTCTGGCAAGTAGATGGCTGTTCTTG
>NW_017043287.1:0-222 GCF_001483705.2 Eufriesea mexicana | reverse complement strand
AGTCGAGATCTTCCGATGGTCCCGATGTACAAATTGCTCGAGGAATGGCAAGAGAATATTTTGCACGGCTTTTCGAAACGCTGGACAGGTTGTTTATAGAATCTCCGTCGCAGATAATACCAGAGAGCTATGTCGGTCTTTTGACAAATTTATATTTTTCCGATGCTTCGAATTTTCTATTAATTTGTTACTATTGCAGATTAAGATGCGGGATCTTCATCG
>NW_017043286.1:0-222 GCF_001483705.2 Eufriesea mexicana | reverse complement strand
TGCGGAGGGCACAAATAGTGGTCTGGACACGTTAGGTTGAGTTGGATTACGCTTGGTTATGTAAAGATTGGTTAGGATAGGACAGGATAGCTTCGACATTTATGCTATACACTACCATTCGGTGGGTTTCTGCGCTCTACTAAGATTTATTACTATCTGCTTTGGTTTGTTGAGGCCAGAAATGGTGGCGGTGGCGCGCTAGGTAGGGTTAGGTACATTTAG
>NW_017043285.1:0-222 GCF_001483705.2 Eufriesea mexicana | reverse complement strand
AGGTTACGTTCGGATAGGTTGCGTTAGGGTATGTTACCCAACCTATCCTAACCAAACATAATCATACCTAACCTATGCAAAACTAACCTAACCAAACGTAGCCTGCCGCAAAGTATCACGCCGCTACCGCCATTGTTCGCCTTCCCAGAGGCAAGCTGGACAGATTAGAGCACAGCGGAGCGCAGAGATTCACCGTATAACAGTGTATAGCGCAAAAGTCAG
>NW_017043284.1:0-222 GCF_001483705.2 Eufriesea mexicana | reverse complement strand
CAATTTATTGACTTTTTCGACTAATATTGAGATGAGCTAACTTTCTTGCATAAATAAGGGGGATAGAATCTATTGGCGTGCTACAGACATTTCAATACTATAGAATCGGGCTGAAAAGTTCAATTTTATTGACATGTTCGAATAATATCCTGGTGCCCTATCTTTCTTGCACAAATAAGGAGGAAATATCCTTTTGTCGTGCTAAAACCGTTGCAATGATAT
>NW_017043283.1:0-222 GCF_001483705.2 Eufriesea mexicana | reverse complement strand
TAAATAAAATTGAATTTTCCATTCAGATTCTATAGCATTGCAATGCCTATAGCGTGCCAATAAGATCTTTCCACATTATTTATGCAACAAAAATATCTCACGACGATATTAGTCGAAAATATCAATAAAATTGAATTTTCCAGTCAGTTTCTACAGCAATGCAATGCCAGCAGCATGCGAATAGTATCTTTCCTCTTTATTTATGCTACAAAACTAGCTCCC
>NW_017043282.1:0-222 GCF_001483705.2 Eufriesea mexicana | reverse complement strand
ATTTTCGACTAATATCGTGGTGAGCTAACTTTCTTGAATAAATATGGAGGAAATACTCTACTGTTGTGCTATTGCCATTGAAACGCTTTAGAGTCTGTATGGCAAATACATTTTTATTGTCATTTCCGACTAATACCGTTGTGAGCTAACCTTATTGCGTAAATAAGGAGAAAAGATTCTGTTGGCGTGCTATTGGCATTTCAGTGCTACAGAGTGTTGCTG
>NW_017043281.1:0-222 GCF_001483705.2 Eufriesea mexicana | reverse complement strand
CTGGTAGATTCCTGTTACCTACCGTGCTCTAACATATTCTGCTTAGTTTTGCAGGGTGGGCGGATGGCGAGCAGCAGTGGTCGCTGCACGTTACGTTGATCCAGCCTACGTTTGGTTTTGTCACGTTAACTTTGATTAGTTTGCGATAGCTACGATTGTTGTGCGATACACTGCGATTATGTGGATTTATGCGCTCCACTGTCCACCAGTAAGTTCTGCTCG
>NW_017043280.1:0-222 GCF_001483705.2 Eufriesea mexicana | reverse complement strand
TTTTGGCGTGCTATAGCCATTGCAATGCAGTAGAATCTGGCTGGAAAATTCAATTTTATTGACGTTTACGAATAATATCGTGGTGTGTTAACTTTCTTGCATATATGAGGGGGAAAGAACCTATTGGCGTGCTATGGGGATTGCAAAGCTATAGAATCATCCTGGAAAATTCAATTTTATTGACATTTTCGACTGATATTGTGGTGAGTTAACTTGCTTGCA
>NW_017043279.1:0-222 GCF_001483705.2 Eufriesea mexicana | reverse complement strand
CGAAAATGTCAATAAAATTGAATTTTCCAGCCAGATTCTAAAGCATTGCAATGGATATAGCACGCCAATAGAAGCGTTCCTCCCTAGTTATGCAAGAAAGTTGACTCACCACGATATTAGTCGAAAATGTCAACAGAATTGTATTTTCCTACCACAAAATATATTATTGCAATGGCTATTGCACTCAAAAAGCATCTTCCCTCCTTACTTACGCAAGGAAGT
>NW_017043278.1:0-222 GCF_001483705.2 Eufriesea mexicana | reverse complement strand
CTCCAAGCTATAACAGATTATAGATTTTCAATAGACCTATTCTCTGGCAAGTAGATGGCTGTAGCTGCCATTGGATTAAAAGCGTTGGGCGACGTATTCACCAAGCTATAACAGCTTATAGATTTTGAATAGACCTATTCTCTGGCAAGTAGATCCCTCTACTTGCCATAGGATTGGTAGGCGCTAGGCGTTCTATTCACCAAGCTATAACAGATTATATAT
>NW_017043277.1:0-222 GCF_001483705.2 Eufriesea mexicana | reverse complement strand
ATGCAATACTATAGAATCCGTCTGGAAAATTCAATTTTATTAGCATTTTCGACCAATATCGTCTTGTGCTAACCTGCTTGTATAAATAAGGAGGAAAGATACTATTGCCGTGCTATAGGCATTACAATGCTTTTGAAACAGCCTCGAAAATGCAACCTGATTGACATTTTCGACTAACATCGTCGTGAGGTAACTTTTTGTATAAATACGGAGTTAAGATTC
>NW_017043276.1:0-222 GCF_001483705.2 Eufriesea mexicana | reverse complement strand
TTGGCGTGCTATTGCCACTGCAATGCTATAGAATCTGGCTGGAAAATTGAATTGTGTTGACATTTTCGACTAATATTGTGGTGAGCTAACTATCTTCAATACATAAGGTAGAAAGATTCTATTGTCGTGCTGTAGCCATTGTAATGCTATAGAGACAGCCTGGAACATTCAATTTTATTGACATTTTCGAATGGTATCGTTGTGAGCTAACTTTCTTGCACA
>NW_017043275.1:0-222 GCF_001483705.2 Eufriesea mexicana | reverse complement strand
TAATGCACGTTCGAGGGAAGAAGAAGGAAGAAAGAGCCAAGGATACGTCTCTCTTCCCTCTTTCCCGAATTATCGGAGACAACGAAATGTAGATTGACCACTCAATTTACGACAGAGTTGTTCCTCGGTGTCGTCATGTCGAATGCAGACTCGGCGCAGCAGGGAGAATTAATTTGCCGGGAAAAATGGAGGCGTGAGAGAGTAACCTAGTGGTTAACAGGC
>NW_017043274.1:0-222 GCF_001483705.2 Eufriesea mexicana | reverse complement strand
TACAGTATTAATTCTTTCTACATTCGCAATGCAGAATTTTTAATCATGATTCTAACCTACAAATTGGAAGAATCTTTGCAAACTTGTAATCAGACGTGCACAATTTTTACACGCAGTTCACTAGTTCGAGAAATATTGTATTGGCAACTAAATGATTGAGGATCTTGTCAATAGATGGCTTTTGCACGTACTTTTGTTTTGTCAACGTGTTCAAAGCACCTA
>NW_017043273.1:0-222 GCF_001483705.2 Eufriesea mexicana | reverse complement strand
CATCGCGGCGCGGTGGTGTGCTTCCCGCTGGGTGGTTCCAGACCGGTGCGAGGAGTGACGGCACGCATCATGGTGATGTGGAGGTGGTCGCTGAGCGTTTCAACCTCCACCGCCACCCTCCAGCCGACGACCTGCCGCACAGCGGCCGGCGATGCGAACGACATGTCCACGATGGTCGTGCCGTTACACCGAACGCACGTGCTTACAGAACCCCGATTGAGC
>NW_017043272.1:0-222 GCF_001483705.2 Eufriesea mexicana | reverse complement strand
ATATGGTCAGGTCTGGTCAGGTCAGATCAGGCAGGTAAGGTCAGCCCAGGGCAGGTCAGGTCCTGTTATGTCAGGTCAAGTCAGGTCATGTCAGGTCAGGTCAGCCCATGTCATGTCAGGCCATGTCAGATCAGATGACGTCAGTTCAGGTCAGCTCATGTCAGGCCAGGTCAGGCAAGGTCAGGTTAAGTTAGGTCAGGTCATGTCGGGTCAGGTCAGGTC
>NW_017043271.1:0-222 GCF_001483705.2 Eufriesea mexicana | reverse complement strand
CCAAACACTCCCAAGTTTGTTGTGCGAATTGTTAATGAGAGTTGAGATAGTATAATTCACCTTACTAAGTTATTGATATACAGAGTGCTATCATGTAATTGGCAATATAACTAATTCTGTGAAGAAATTAAGAATGCAAAGCAAGAATTGTTTCTATTCAGATTCTTTCATGAAAATGCTGAGTTAGTTTAAAAATTAGTTATCCACATATTTATTAATTAA
>NW_017043270.1:0-222 GCF_001483705.2 Eufriesea mexicana | reverse complement strand
CTTCTTCCGCAGACCGGCGATATCCGCCATCAGCACGCGGACCCTCTCCGCCATCGTCTCCTGTGCGCGGCCAGCTGTTACTTGGAGACTCATCCCCCAGCCGGCCGAATCCACCACCCTGGTGCACATACGGTAGGCGCGTAGGTATGGGCCGTGCACGTTTTTGCTCTTGTCTGCCATCGTCTCTATCCTCGCGCAATTCTCGGATATGACGGCAGACAG
>NW_017043269.1:0-222 GCF_001483705.2 Eufriesea mexicana | reverse complement strand
ATGTTACGCTCGTTTATGTTACGATTGGATAGGTGAAGGGAGGATAGCTTCGACTACAGTGTTGCAGTCTGCCCTTAGGCGGTTTTCGGCGCCGTACAGTGCTCTAGTATTCTCAGCTTGGCTCTGGGAAAGCCAGCAACAGTGGTCTTGACACGTTATGATTTCTCAGGTTACGTTCGATTATGTTGGGTTAGGCAAAGTTTGGCTAGGATAGCATCACCT
>NW_017043268.1:0-222 GCF_001483705.2 Eufriesea mexicana | reverse complement strand
TTGTCGATCACGTCGTCGTTGGACAAAGCAGTAGAACACCTACGTTACTGTTATTATTGCAGTGCTCAGTCCTGCAATGTCAATTGTGAATTGCTACAGCGATAATGGTTCCGCATTTTGACACTCTAGAATTGCTGGGGAAAACAAATCATTAGTGGACAGATTACTCCATTAGCTACAGTGTTATTTTGGAGCTTGCACTGAGCACAGCACTGTCAGTTG
>NW_017043267.1:0-222 GCF_001483705.2 Eufriesea mexicana | reverse complement strand
GCCTCAACAGGTACAAGCAGAATGTACTGGTGAAGACTAGTGAGCAGGAATCCACCGCATTGCAGTGAATAGCACAAGAGCCGAAGGTAATGTAACCTAATCTGGCACAACCAAACTTAACAGAACATAGCATAGCTCAAAATAACGTGGCGCGACCAATGCTCCTGGCCACATCACAGCCAAGCGAAATGTAGTATAACACAGCAAATCACAGAAGAATAT
>NW_017043266.1:0-222 GCF_001483705.2 Eufriesea mexicana | reverse complement strand
TCTATATCATTGCGATGGTTATAGCTTGCCAATATAATCTTTCCTCCTTGTTTATGCAAGATATATAGCTCATCACGATATTAGTAGTAAATGTCAATAAAATTGAAATTTCCAGCCAGATTCTACTGCATTGCGATGTGTATAGCACGCCAATAGAATCTACCTTGCTTATTTAGGCAAGCAAGATAGCTCACCACGATACTAGTCGAAAATGTCAACAAA
>NW_017043265.1:0-222 GCF_001483705.2 Eufriesea mexicana | reverse complement strand
ATTTTCCTGCCTGATTCTATAGCATTGCAATGGCTATGGCACGCCAATAGAATCTTTCCTCCTAAATATGTAAGAATGCCAGCTCACCACGATGTTAGACGAAAATCCAATAAAATTGAATTTTCCAGCCAGTTTCTATGGCATTGCAATGGCTATAGAACGCCAATAGAATTTTTCCTCCTTATTTATGAAAGAGGATTAGCTCACAACGATATTAGTCGA
>NW_017043264.1:0-222 GCF_001483705.2 Eufriesea mexicana | reverse complement strand
TCGATCCGAATCGACGCGACTGGGGATCTTTAGTTAATAGTTCGATAAATGACGTTATCACAATTACATATTTTCGCACTTTTCTCGACGGCTTCATTAATTCTAGCTTATTACAATGTCATTTTCATTAATTTCTCAAATATCGAATTTTTTCACTTTTACACTTATTTTTATTATATATGAAAAATCTTATTTTCGCGTAAAATTGACTTTGCTACACGT
>NW_017043263.1:0-222 GCF_001483705.2 Eufriesea mexicana | reverse complement strand
TGGTCTCCACAGAGAGAAGCTGAACCTACGAGAGCAGACTAGAGAGGTGAAATCCATCGCACTCCTGTGTATAGCTCAAAAGTCGGACACATCCTGACGCAACCTGACATAGACCAAACTAACCAATGGTAGCATAACCAAACATAACGTGCCGAGACTACTATTGCTGGCGTCCCCAGAGCCTAGCATAATGTACTAGAGCACAGTAGAAGGCAAAAATCC
>NW_017043262.1:0-222 GCF_001483705.2 Eufriesea mexicana | reverse complement strand
CTTCAACTTTAGTGCTTTACACTGATATTCCGTGGATCTCCGCCATCTAGATGGCTCTGGTATAACCTGCTTCGTTCTGGGGAGGGCAGCAAGAGCGTTCTTCGCTCGATAGATTGAGTTAGGCTACGTTTGGTTACCTTGCGTTGGTTTGGGCTATGCTTGGGCAGCTATGTGTCTTCTGGTATACACTGCGATCCTATGTATTTCTGCGTTATACTCTCC
>NW_017043261.1:0-222 GCF_001483705.2 Eufriesea mexicana | reverse complement strand
CCTTGTTGGACAGCAACAGTGGTGTCGGCACGTTAGGTTGTGTTATGTTACGTTTGGTTCGGTCACGCTGTGATTATTTCGACCAGGGTAGCTATGGCTTTCGTGCTATACACTGTTTTTGTGCGCATTTCTGCGCTCTACTGTGCTCTACTATATTTCGCTTGTCCCTCGCGTGTCCGGCAATAGTGGCGGCGGCACGTTATGTTGAGACATGCCACGTTC
>NW_017043260.1:0-222 GCF_001483705.2 Eufriesea mexicana | reverse complement strand
ATAGTGGTCTCGGCACGTCAGGTTGATCTATGATACGTTTGGTTATGTTACGTTGGTTTAAGCGTGGTTAGGATGGCTTTGACTTATGTGCTATACTCAGCTGTTCGGTTTATACCTTCGCTCTGCAATGCGGTACTAACATCTGCGTGTCCCTGGGGTGGCATGCAATGGTGGTCACTGCACGTTTGGTTGAGATAGATTACTTTCGGTTTGGCTAGGTTT
>NW_017043259.1:0-222 GCF_001483705.2 Eufriesea mexicana | reverse complement strand
CGTCCCTCCATGCATACCTCCAACCATAAATCCATACATCCATACACCCACCCATCCTACCACGCATCCGTTCATCCACACATACATCCATACATCCATACACCCGTACATCCACACATTCGTACATCTGTACATTAATACATGCATACGTCCATACAACCATTCATCCATACATCCATAAAACCATATAACCATACGTTTATAAGCACATGCATCCGTACA
>NW_017043258.1:0-222 GCF_001483705.2 Eufriesea mexicana | reverse complement strand
TACGATCCTATAGGTCAGGAGAGGACAGCTATGCCTCTAGTACTATAGTCTGCATTAGGTGGAATCCTTCGACATACAGTGCTCTAACATTTTCAGCTTGGGCCTGTCACGGCCTGCAATGGTGGTCCCAGTGCGTTATTTGTATCTGGTGTGGCCAGAAAAGTGGTAGTGGGAAGTTAGGTTGGGTTAGGTTACGTTCGGTTGTGTTGTGATCGGTTGGGT
>NW_017043257.1:0-222 GCF_001483705.2 Eufriesea mexicana | reverse complement strand
CTACGGTATAGCACATGAGTGGTGACTACCCTCTCCTAACCTTAACTAAGGTAACGTTACCATACGCATCTCAAGGCATCCTGACGTGCTGTAACCGCTATTCCTGCCCTGCACAGAGCCAAGCAGAATATACTAGGGCACAGTTGATCGCAGAGATAAGCTCCACTACCGTGTACGGCACAAGGGTCAAAGGTATCCTGACCTAACCAGACATGACCTAAC
>NW_017043256.1:0-222 GCF_001483705.2 Eufriesea mexicana | reverse complement strand
ATATTTATTCACGTAACATATTACATTAAGAAATTTGATAAATTTTTTCCAAAATCCTAGACACCCCACCGATACTTACATGACCCGTCGTATAACGTAACAAAGGAATATAATAAATATAATACAAGGAAGTGGTAGTTATTCCTCCCTATTTCGATATTTGTATGTATCGACTGTTGGGTTGAGATCCGGAATTTTTGGGGGGACCGTGATGATTGGGAC
>NW_017043255.1:0-222 GCF_001483705.2 Eufriesea mexicana | reverse complement strand
ACATGACGTGCCGAGGCCACAATCGATGGCCTTCCTAGAAGCAAGCTGAAATTATCGGAGCACGGTAGCGCGCAAGATCCTCTAAATAGCGAACTATAGCACTAAAGTCAAAGCTATCATCTCCTAACATAACCATCCGCAGCATAACCAAACGTAACGTAAAACAACCTAACGTGCCGATACCACCATTGCTGGCTTCCCAGAGCCAAGCAGAAAATAATG
>NW_017043254.1:0-222 GCF_001483705.2 Eufriesea mexicana | reverse complement strand
CTAACATTACATAACGCAACTTAACCGAACGTAACATAACAAAGCCTACCGTGCCGGGACCACAATTTCTGGCCCCCGCAGGACCGAGCAGGATATAGTAGAGAAGAGTGGAGCATAGAAACCGACCGCATTGGAGCGAGTAGCTCAAGAGTCGAAGACATCCTGGCCAAACGTAGCCTAACCTAACCTAACCAAACGCAACAAAGCTCAACTTAACTTGCC
>NW_017043253.1:0-222 GCF_001483705.2 Eufriesea mexicana | reverse complement strand
GGTTTGAAGGCGTTGGGCGATCTATTCACCATGCTATAACAGGTTATAGGTTTTGAATAGACCCATTCACTGGCAAGTAGATGGCTGCACTTGCCATTGGATTGAAGGCGTTAGGCGATCTTTTCACCATGCTATAACAGGTTATAGATTATGAATAGACCTATTCTCTGGCAAGTGGATTGCTGTATTTGCCATTGGATTGATGGTGATAGTCGATCTATT
>NW_017043252.1:0-222 GCF_001483705.2 Eufriesea mexicana | reverse complement strand
ACTCTGGGGATACCAGCGATAGAGGTCAAGGCACGATATGTTTTGTTAGGCTGCGTTTGGTAACGTCACGATTGGTTAAGATAGGTTACGGTAGGTCTGACTCTTGTGGCAGATACTGCATTTTCTGTGGATTTCTACGCCCTACGTTGCCCTACTCTGCTCTGCTCGACTCCGGTGATGCCAGTATTAGTGATTTCGGCCGTTTATATTGTGTAGGCTACG
>NW_017043251.1:0-222 GCF_001483705.2 Eufriesea mexicana | reverse complement strand
ACAGATCAATCCTTATCCAAAAACTTATGGCTTCAACGTGAAGCACTCGCGATCTCAGAATTGTACTTAAACTACGGCGTTTGTCGCTTTAGAATCATATATACGTAAGAATTATCTTGTACTAGACCGCATGTATGGTTATGTATAGAAAGGCACGAAATCTATCCAGTTTTTGTTTTTAAATTGGCATGGAGAAATAACTAGATAAATAAAGTTATTAAA
>NW_017043250.1:0-222 GCF_001483705.2 Eufriesea mexicana | reverse complement strand
TATGGGTTTATATATGTATGGATGTATGGATGGATGGATGTATGTATGAATGGATGTATGGATAAATGGATGTATGGATAGGTGAATGTATGGATGGATGTATTTATGGATATATGGATGTACGTATGGATGTATGTATGGATGGATGGTTGTATGGAAGGACGGATTTATGGATGTACGTATGTGTGCATGTATGGACGTAGGAATGTATGGTTGTACGGA
>NW_017043249.1:0-222 GCF_001483705.2 Eufriesea mexicana | reverse complement strand
TACTATTGTGTCTTCGACTCCTTGGATGCCAGCAACAGTGGTCGTGGCATGTTGGGTTGAGTATGGTTACGTTTGGCTACGTTGTGTTTCGTTAGGTTTGGACAGAATGGCTTTGACTTTTGGGCAACACAATGATATACGTTGGATTTCTGACACTCAACAAGCGCCAGTATGCTCTGCCTGGCTCTGCGGGGGCCAGCAATAGTGGTCTCAACGCGTTAG
>NW_017043248.1:0-222 GCF_001483705.2 Eufriesea mexicana | reverse complement strand
TAGTCCAACGGTCAAAGTACTCTGATGATGGCTGTACTGAATACTGTTTCGTCAATTTCTAACTTCTCCTGCTATTATGGGTCAGTCCATTGCCATTCTAGATTTGCAATACAATTTAAATCATCACTGTACAAGTCAATCCAACGGCTGATACCGTGTCTGATACCGTGCAGGGAATTGTAAACATCCCCAGCCATAAATGACGTATACATGATCATTCTA
>NW_017043247.1:0-222 GCF_001483705.2 Eufriesea mexicana | reverse complement strand
GTCGAAGTTATCCTATCCTAATCTATCTAAACTTAATATAACCGAACAAAATTTTACTAAACCTAACGTGCAGAGAACAATATTCCTGACTTCCAAAGAGCGAAGCAGAACACATTAGAGCACAGTTCAGCGCAGAAGCACACCGAATACCAGTGTACAGCACAAAAGTTAAAGGTGTCCTAACCAAACTAAGACAAACCCAACCCAACCGAGCGTAACATG
>NW_017043246.1:0-222 GCF_001483705.2 Eufriesea mexicana | reverse complement strand
TAAAATTGAATTTCCCAGCCGGATTCCAGAGTATTGCAATGGCTATAGCACGCCAATGGAATCTTTCCCCCTTATGTATGCAAGAAAGTCAGCTCTACACGATATTAGCCAAAAATATCAAGAAAATTGATCTTTCCTGCCAGATTCTTCGGCATTGCAATGGCTGAAGCACTCGAAAAAAATCCTTCCTCCTTACTTATGCAAGGAAGATAGCTCACCACT
>NW_017043245.1:0-222 GCF_001483705.2 Eufriesea mexicana | reverse complement strand
GACATCTGCGCTCTAATTCGCACTATCACGTTCTGCTTGTCTCTGGGGACGCCAGGAATTGTGATTGCAGCACGTTAGGTGGAGCTTGGCTACATACGGTTAATTGAGTTGTGGTTAGCTTTGGATAGGGTAGCTTTGACATTTGTGGTATACACTGCAATTCAGTGGGCTTCTGCGCTCCACCGTGCTCTAATATGCTCCGCTTGGCTTGGAGAGGACATC
>NW_017043244.1:0-222 GCF_001483705.2 Eufriesea mexicana | reverse complement strand
CATTGAAATTTTCGACTAATATCGTTGTGAGCTAACTTTCTTGTATAAATAAGGAGGAAAGTTGCTATTGCCGTGCTATAGCCATTCCAATGCTATAGAAACTGACTCGAAAATACAATTTGATTGACATTTTCGACTAATATCTTGGTGAGGAAACTATCTTGTATAAATAAGGAGGAAAGATGCTATTGCCGTGCTATAGCCATTACAGTGCTTTTGAAT
>NW_017043243.1:0-222 GCF_001483705.2 Eufriesea mexicana | reverse complement strand
CGCCTCCCGCTGGCCTCCCCAGAGCCAAGCAAAGTATACTACAGCACAGTAGGGCGCAGAAAAGCAAGGAATAACAATGTATAGCAAAAAAGACAGACCTATCCTCTCCCAACATGACCAATCGTAACATAGCCAAACGGAAAATAAGTGAACTCAACCAGCCGAGGACGCTATTGCTGCTCTCCCCATAGCCAAGCAGAGCGAATTAGAAGTGAGTAGGTC
>NW_017043242.1:0-222 GCF_001483705.2 Eufriesea mexicana | reverse complement strand
CACGGCCACTATTAGTCGCGACCACAGAGAAGAGCGGCGAGATGTAGAGCAACGTGGAGCGCGTAGGCCCTCCGTATTGCAGTGTACAGCACAAAAGTCTAAGTAATTTTAATCAAACCTCCCTAACCTAACACAACGATCCGTAACCTAACGCAAGCCAACGTGCCGAGACTGCAATTACTGGCAACCCCAGAGCCAAGAAGAACATATTAGAGCACAGTA
>NW_017043241.1:0-222 GCF_001483705.2 Eufriesea mexicana | reverse complement strand
AAGCAAGGAGGAAGGATACTTTTGGCCTGCTATAGCCATTGCAATGCTGCAGAATCGGGCTGGGAATTTCAATTTTATTGTATTTTCGACTAATATCGTGGCGAGCAAACTTCCTTGCATACGTATGTAGGAAAGATCCTTTTGGCGTGCTATATCCAGTGCAATGCTGTAAAATCGGGCCGGAAAATTCAATTTTATTGACATTTTCGACTAATACCCTTT
>NW_017043240.1:0-222 GCF_001483705.2 Eufriesea mexicana | reverse complement strand
TATATTTTAATAAATCAAGTCAAAAAGTTTTCTACATTCTTTATTAAATTTATCCGGAGCAGCGGTTTTAATTAGCCAATCGGCATTCATTTCTTTACGTGGCAGACCACAAATATGCAAAGGTACGTATCTACAACGCAATTATAAAATTTCATAAACTAACCACAGAAATTGTGCGATTTATTAATTTTCCTCCAAATGAACAGGAGAGTACATGAAACA
>NW_017043239.1:0-222 GCF_001483705.2 Eufriesea mexicana | reverse complement strand
CGAACAATAGTGGCCGTGCCACGTCAGGTTGAGATAGAATACGCTTGGTTAGTTTAGACTAGGTTAAGTTTGGTAAGGAAACCTTTGACTTTCACGCTATGCACTGTTATCAGGTGTATCTCTTTGATCTACTGCTCTTTACTACATTATGCTTGGCTCTGTGGCGGCCAGGCGTAGTGGCCGCGGCTCGTAATGTTGAGCTATGCTACGTTCGTTTATGTT
>NW_017043238.1:0-222 GCF_001483705.2 Eufriesea mexicana | reverse complement strand
TTAGACGATCTACTCACCGAGGTATAGCAGGTTATAGATTTTGTGTAGACTTATTCTCTGGCATGTAGATGGCTGTACTCGCCATTGGATTGAAGGCGTTAGGCAATCTATTCACCAAGCTGTAAGAGGTTATTGATTTTGAATAGACCAATTCTCTGTCAAGTAGATGGCTGTACTTGCCGTTGGATTGAAGGCGTTAGACGATCTACTCACCAAGGTATA
>NW_017043237.1:0-222 GCF_001483705.2 Eufriesea mexicana | reverse complement strand
ACTCAACGTATCGTGTCACGACCACTATTGCTGGTCTCCAAAGAGCCAAACAGAGCATAATATTGGAGAGTGGAGCGCAGAAACCCATAGAACCGCAGTGCGTATCAGTATAGTCGAGGCCACCCAAAGCTAACCATAGCTAACGTAACCTGACCAAATGAAGTGTATATCAACCTAACTTGACGAAACCACTATTACCCTCCTCCCCAGGGCCAAGCAGAA
>NW_017043236.1:0-222 GCF_001483705.2 Eufriesea mexicana | reverse complement strand
GTGAGTTAACTTGCTTGCATAAATAAGGAGGAAAGATTCTGTTGGCGTGCTCTAGGCATTGCAGCGCTATGGAATCTGGAAGGGAAATTCAATTTTATTGACATTTTCGACTAATATCGTAGTGGTCTAACTTCCTTGCATAAGTAAAGAGGAAAGATGCTTTTTTCGTGCTATAGCCATTGCAATGCTGTAGAATCTGTCTAGAAAGTTCAATTATATTGA
>NW_017043235.1:0-222 GCF_001483705.2 Eufriesea mexicana | reverse complement strand
TTAACCGTGTGTATTTATCGCGGTTTATTATCACGGAACTAATATTTAATCCTTTGCACTTCACTGGCTCTGCTATAGTGTTATTATCGCGGTACTGCGAGCAGCGAAGGGCTCTAGCAAAGGAAATGGTATTAAGAGCGGTATCGTGTTTGGCTCGGCCGTTCGACGTGACATCTGGAGTACGTGATGGACAAATGACCGCGTGCAAGGATTGTATGGATG
>NW_017043234.1:0-222 GCF_001483705.2 Eufriesea mexicana | reverse complement strand
CAGCCGCCGCAACCCGGTCGCCACACGTCTCCAGAACCAATACAATGGCTCGGCCTGGGATGCCTTCAACTCCTGGAGCGGTGATCCTCGCCCAAATAAAGTCGAAGCTATCCTAACCTAACACTATGTACCCTAACCCAGCCAAACGTAACCTAACACAACCTAACGTGCCGTACCGCAGTTGCTCGGAACCCGAGAGTCGAGCAGAGTACAGTAGAGCAA
>NW_017043233.1:0-222 GCF_001483705.2 Eufriesea mexicana | reverse complement strand
AAGCGCAATAGCCGAAGTTACCCTAACCTAACGTAACCATACGTAACATAACCGAAAGTAGCTTCTCGCAACCATGTGTGCCGAGACCACTGTTACTAGCCTCCGAAAAGACAAGCAGAATATAATAGAGAAGAGTAGAATTCAGTAACCCCGCCAATTGCAGTGTATAGCGCAGAAGTGGAGGATACCGTAACCCAACATGTCCTAACCTAACCTAACCGA
>NW_017043232.1:0-222 GCF_001483705.2 Eufriesea mexicana | reverse complement strand
TTCCAGAGAATAGGTCTATTCAAAATCTATAATCTGTTATAGCTTGGAGAATAGGTCGCCTAAGGTCTTCGACCAATGGCAACTACAGCCATCTACTTGCCAAAGTATATGTATATCCAAAATCTGTAATCTGTTATAGCTTGGTGAATAGTTCGCCTGTCGCCATCAATCCAATGGCAAGTACAGCCACCTTCTTGCCAGAGAAGAGGTCTGTTGTCAATA
>NW_017043231.1:0-222 GCF_001483705.2 Eufriesea mexicana | reverse complement strand
AGCAGCCGTAGCTTCGAGATTAGATCGCATAACGCCTACAATCCAATGGCAAGTACAGCCATCCACTTGCCAGAGAAGAGGACTATTCGAAATCTATAACATGATATAGCTTGGTGAATAGATCTCCAAACGCCTTCATTCCAATGACTAGTACAGCCATCTGCTTGCCAGAGAATAAGTCTATTCAAAATATGTAACCTGTTATAGCTTGGTGAATAGGTC
>NW_017043230.1:0-222 GCF_001483705.2 Eufriesea mexicana | reverse complement strand
GAGAAATATTGTTCCCTTTTTTCTTTGGATACGAATAATATCGTCTATAGGCAAATTTATTTTCTTTTATCTTAAGTATTAAGTAAAATCGAGTGCTAATTCTTTTATACCATGGTTCTAATAATAATAAGATGTTTAGTCATTGTGAACTCGAATCTCCTTACCAGTAATTCGGCAACGTTCTCTTTGCTGTAACCAAAATCTGGTTTCAGGAAACGCTTC
>NW_017043229.1:0-222 GCF_001483705.2 Eufriesea mexicana | reverse complement strand
AGAGCCCGCTATTGCTGCCCTCCTCAGGGCCAAGCAGGACATACTAGTGCGCAGTGGGGCGCAAAAGTCCGCCGAACAGAAGTGTACAGCAAGAATGTTAAAGCTATGCTAACCGAAGTTAGCCTAACCCAATCTAACCAAGCGTAGCATGACACAACATAACGTGCTGCTACCACTATTCCTGGCGTCCGCAGAGACGGGCTGAACATATTAGATAAGAGT
>NW_017043228.1:0-222 GCF_001483705.2 Eufriesea mexicana | reverse complement strand
TATCAGTCGGAAATGTCAATAAAATTGAATTTTCCGGACGGATTCTACAGCATTGCAATGGCACTAGTACTCCAATAGAATCTTTCTTCCATGTTTATTCAGGAAAGCTATCTCAGCAAGATATTAGTCGAAAATACAATAAAATTGATCTTTCCAGCAAGATTCTGCAGCATTGCAATGGCTATAGCACGCCAAAAGGTTCTTTCCTCCATACTTATGCAA
>NW_017043227.1:0-222 GCF_001483705.2 Eufriesea mexicana | reverse complement strand
TACTTACAATTAATTCTGTTTTCCCAAACAATATCCACCGATCTACGATTACCCATTATTTTAGTAAATTAGTCGACAATGCAATTATATTAATTTTAATCAGCTTTGAATATCGTTTTATCAAACTCGAGTCTCAGTTTCCTAATTTTTATCACTCTACTCGCTAATTGCATTAGTTTCGATTAAGTTTCAAGAAATTGAGACGCTTCTCCGAAGGAAAAT
>NW_017043226.1:0-222 GCF_001483705.2 Eufriesea mexicana | reverse complement strand
TTAAAGTTCTTGATAGATCACCTGGTACAGAGAAAAACAGAAAAATATTTAAAACATTATTAACTTAGTATTTAAATATAAGATAATTGGTATATAATCCATGATAAAAATAACACTTGTACAAACAATGTTAATTTTCAAAATTTCCTTTTAATTACAAAGTTCTTTGATTTTTATCTATAATTATTATATATGTGTATTGAGTTAATTGCAGAATCATTA
>NW_017043225.1:0-222 GCF_001483705.2 Eufriesea mexicana | reverse complement strand
TTGCGCTTTACGCAGCAATGCGGTTGTTTTCTGCGCTCTACTGTGTACTGTTATATTCTGCTTATCCCTGGGGCTGTTAGCAATGTAGGTCTAGACAGGCTAGGTTGAGTTTGGTTACGTTTGGTTATGTTACGTTTGGACATGTTAGGCTAGGATAACCTTGACTTCTGCGCTGTAGGCTGCTTTTCGGTGGATTTCTGCTGACTACTAAAATCTAATATG
>NW_017043224.1:0-222 GCF_001483705.2 Eufriesea mexicana | reverse complement strand
AACTTTTCATGCAGATTCTATTGCTATGCAATGGCTATAACATACCAATAGAATCTTTCCACCCTATTTACGCAGAAAGGTTTGCTCACCGCAATATTAGACGAAAATGCCAATAAAATTGATCTTTTCATTAAGATTCTATTGCAATGCAATGGCTACAACAAACCAATAGGATCTTTGCTCCTTATTTATGTGGAATATCTTTCTCACCACGATATTTGT
>NW_017043223.1:0-222 GCF_001483705.2 Eufriesea mexicana | reverse complement strand
ATATATAAGGAGGAAAGATACCATTGGCGTAGTATAGCCATTGCACTGCTATAGAATGTGGTTGGAAAATCCATTTTTATTGACATATTCGTCTAATATCGTGGCGAACTACCTTTCTTGCATAAATAAGTTTGAAATATACTATTGATGTGCTATAGTCATGGTAATGCTATAGAATCTGGCTGCAAAATTGAATTTTATTGACATTTTGGGCTAATATTG
>NW_017043222.1:0-222 GCF_001483705.2 Eufriesea mexicana | reverse complement strand
TCCGTCAGGTTAACTAAGGCGTTTGTGGTATACACTTCTATTCGGAGGATTTCTGCGCTCTCCCTTGCTCTAATATACCCTGCTCGACTCTGGGGAGACAAGCAACAGTGGTCTCGGGACGTTAGGTTAAGTTAGGCTACGTTCGCTTATATTACACTTCGATATGCTACTTATAGGCTTTTGTGCTATAGACTGCTGTTAGGTGCACTTCTGCGCTCTACA
>NW_017043221.1:0-222 GCF_001483705.2 Eufriesea mexicana | reverse complement strand
ACATGTTCGACTAATATCGGGGTGAGCTAACTTTCTTACATAAATAAGGAGGAAAGATTCTATCGTCATGCTATAGCCATTGCAATGATATATAACCTGGATGGAAAATCAAATTTTATAAACATTTTCTTCTTATTACTGGGTGAGCTAACTTTCTTGCATAAAGAAGGAGGAAAGATTCTATTAGCGTGCTATAGCCATTGCAATGCTATATAATCTGGC
>NW_017043220.1:0-222 GCF_001483705.2 Eufriesea mexicana | reverse complement strand
CGGAGTCTGGGTGGAAAATTCAATTTTACTGACATTTTCGACAAATATCGTGGTGAGCTGCCTTTCATGCATAAATAAGAAGGAAATATCCTAGTGGCGTGCTATAGGCTTTGCAATTCTATAGAATCTAGCTGGAAAGAACAAAATTATTGACAGTTTCGACTATTATCGTGGTGAGCTACCTTTCTTGCATAAACAAGCAGGGTAGATTCTTTTGGCGTG
>NW_017043219.1:0-222 GCF_001483705.2 Eufriesea mexicana | reverse complement strand
GTTGCACTGCTGCGGCTATAGCACGCCAATGGAATTTTCCCTCCTTATTTACGCAAGGAAGTTTGCTCATCACGACAATAGTCGTATATGTGGATACAATTGAAATTTCCAGACATAATCTATAGCATTGAAATGGCTATAGCACGCCAATAGAATCTATCCTCCTTATTTAGGTAAGAAAGTTAGCTCAACACGATATTATTCGAAAATGTCAATAAAATT
>NW_017043218.1:0-222 GCF_001483705.2 Eufriesea mexicana | reverse complement strand
GTCCAGGCGCAGTGTTCCTAGCGCCGAGCTTCTGCACAGCACGGTCCAGTTCTTCGCTCGTGATACTCAGCTCAGAGGACCAGGCGGGTGGATCCGCCAAATTGTCATGGGGCCGAACGTCTTCCGTTCTCGGGAAAAGTGTGTCAATCTCACGATGCAGCACCTGCGATAGTGACGTCTTAGAGAAACTGTGTAGCCTCTACGACGTTGCAATGGAACTGA
>NW_017043217.1:0-222 GCF_001483705.2 Eufriesea mexicana | reverse complement strand
GTCAAAGATACCGTTACCAAACCTAACACAACCTAACCATACCGAACGTAAACTAACTCAGCCGAAAGTGCAATACCACTATTGCTCGCCTCCCCAGAGCGAAGTGGAAAATATTACGGAGCAGTAGAGCGCAGAAGTCAACTGAATAGCAGTGCATACTGCAAAATCAAAACTATACTGTCAAAACCTTACCAAATGTTACGCAACCAAACGTAACCTAAC
>NW_017043216.1:0-222 GCF_001483705.2 Eufriesea mexicana | reverse complement strand
TATACTGCCCTTAGGTGGAATTCCGCGTTCCTCACTCGTCTACAATACTCTACTCGACTACAGTGAGGACAGCAATAGTGGCCGCGGCTCGATATAATTAGTTAGGCTACGTAGGGTTAGGTTCGGTTAGGAGATGTTAGGTTAGGTTATCTTAGACCCTTGTGACATACACTGCAATGCAGTGGGTTACTGCGCTCTACTCAGTTCTGGTATATTCTACTT
>NW_017043215.1:0-222 GCF_001483705.2 Eufriesea mexicana | reverse complement strand
GGTATCTATGGAAGATTTCCAAAAAAGGTATTCTAGTGGTAGCTTAAACTTTTATGATGTACAATGCTCCTCGGTGGACCTCAGCGCTCTACTGCCCTCTAGTATGTTCTGCTTGTCTCTGGGGAAGGCAGGAATAGCGTTCTCGGCGCGTAAGCTTGGCATAGGCTATGTTTGCTTATGTTCTGTTTGTTTGGGTTAGGCATAGGTAGTACCGCCTTTCTG
>NW_017043214.1:0-222 GCF_001483705.2 Eufriesea mexicana | reverse complement strand
AAAGAAGACAAAATATCAATTATACGAGGAAATTTATCGCATACAATTAATGTGTTTAGCTTAGTATGTGATGAACATATGTAATATATATATATATATTAATCTTGTATGTGAGTGTATGAAATGTGTACATTGATGTATGTATATGTGTATATGAAGTGTATACATAAATATATATACATATGTAATGTATATATTAATATATGTAGTTTAAGAATTAAT
>NW_017043213.1:0-222 GCF_001483705.2 Eufriesea mexicana | reverse complement strand
TGGTAACACAAATATTTCTATATTTGAAAAATTTATAGAATATGACGAATCATGTTTTCAATCACTTATAAAGTTTATGAATATATTTCATAAACTTTCAAACTGACAATGAGTGTTCGAATGCAATTCAATTCAAGATTGACTGTAGATTCCGAAAGGAAATCGTAAATAAAATAAAATAGAACAGAAAATAAATAAAAATAAATTAAATAAGAAAGAAAA
>NW_017043212.1:0-222 GCF_001483705.2 Eufriesea mexicana | reverse complement strand
GACGTGGTAAGTAGGGAGCACTTAATTATGGTGTATAAACAATATAGAAAAGGGCAGTATGAAACTATATTTATCTGTCACTGGGCGGTAAGGGTGGAGAGGGGAGCGGTTATTACGAATAGAATTTTTATATACGTATTTTTATATATGTGGTTTACTTAAGAGTTAGTTTTACTCTTGGCTATATTTGAAAACGATGATAGACCTAATATATAAAATAAT
>NW_017043211.1:0-222 GCF_001483705.2 Eufriesea mexicana | reverse complement strand
GTGCGGCACGTTAGGTTGTGTTAGGTTACGTTTGGTTATTTTACGATTGGCCTGGTTAGGAGAAGATGGCTTTGACTTTAGCGCTATAGTCCACTATTGGCTGGCTTTCTGCGCCCTACATAGCTCTAGTGTTTTCAGCTTGGCTCTGGGTAGGTCAGAAATATTGGTCTCGTCACGTTATGCTGAGTTACACTACGTATGAATTAGTTAGGTTTGGTCAAA
>NW_017043210.1:0-222 GCF_001483705.2 Eufriesea mexicana | reverse complement strand
AGAAATGTCTAGAGCATAAGAATTTATTACCCCACGTACACCGTGCGATAGCATGACTAGGCGAATGAACAAAATACTGTCGGGAAAAAACAAAATTCATTGGATTTTTAAATTCATTTGATCTGTCATCGATATATCTACTTTGATGCCACTCACACGCAAATACACCGTGAAACTTTGGTAACGAGAGCTGGTTATGTATAAGAGATTGTAATTTAATGA
>NW_017043209.1:0-222 GCF_001483705.2 Eufriesea mexicana | reverse complement strand
GAAAATTCAATTTTATTGTCATTTTCGACTAATGTCGTTGTGAGATACCTTCATTGCATAAGTCAGGAGGAAAGATCCTTTTGGTGTCCTAATGATATTGCAATGTCGTAGAATCTGGCAGGAAAGTGCAATTTTATTTACATTTTCGACTAATATCGCGGTGAGATAACTTTCTCGCATAAATAAGGAGGAAAGATTCTATTGGCGCGTTATAGGCTTTCC
>NW_017043208.1:0-222 GCF_001483705.2 Eufriesea mexicana | reverse complement strand
AGTAGGATGCAGAAATACACGTACAGCAGTGCATAGCACGAAAGTCCATGCCATACCATAAGTTAAAGTTGCGTGCAGCGGCCATTATTGCTGCGCTTCACAGATACGAGCAGAGTATAGTAGAGAGCAGTAAAGAGCAGAATTCCACCTAATAACAGACAATACCAGGAAAGTCGGAGCATCCGTTACCTAACGCAACGTAACCTATCCCAACCAAACGTA
>NW_017043207.1:0-222 GCF_001483705.2 Eufriesea mexicana | reverse complement strand
ATACGCCATTCTTCCATCCTTGGCACACGTAAAAATTTCGTTTCCCAAGGTACTTATTCTTAGCTAGTTATGCTTGACTCTAACCGAGTCAAAGACTCTCGAAATAACCCTAAGTGGTAGCCACGAAGGCTAACAATTGACTCGACAGACACTTGGGAACAGATAATCGTTGAGGAAGTTCGAAGATAGGATAATGAAAGGTTGGAGGGAAACAAGGACGAA
>NW_017043206.1:0-222 GCF_001483705.2 Eufriesea mexicana | reverse complement strand
CTTTTGGCGTGCTATATCCACTGCAATGATGTAGAATCTGGCAGGAAAACCCAATTTTATTGACATCTTCGGCTAATATCGCTGTGAGTTAACTTTCGTGCACAAATAAGGAGGAAAGGTTCTATTGGCGTGCTATAGGCATTGCAATGCTGCAGAATATTGCTGGAAAATTCAATTTTACTGACATTTTCTAATGATATCGTGGTGAGCTAACTTCCTTGC
>NW_017043205.1:0-222 GCF_001483705.2 Eufriesea mexicana | reverse complement strand
TTGGATTGAAGACGTTAAGCGATCTATTCACCATGCTATAACAGGTTATAGAGTTCGAATAGATCTATTCTCCGGCAACTAGATGGCTGTACTTGCCATGGGATTGAAGGCGCTAGGCGCCCTAATCTCCAAGCTATAACAGATAATAGATTTTGATTGGACCAAATCTCTGGCAAGTTGATGGCTGTACTTGCCAATGGATTGAAGGCGTTAAGCGATATA
>NW_017043204.1:0-222 GCF_001483705.2 Eufriesea mexicana | reverse complement strand
CTCCTCTACGAACACACACTAGGTCCCACGTGGTGATCTCGCCAGCCACGCATGCACTCCGTTGACACCGTACGGCATCCATTCAAACACCCAAACAAAACTGTTCTCTGACACTTATTTATCAAATCTCTTCCATACTCATTTGTCATCACATCATACCACACACTCGCTCCATACATCGCACACGCCGCAAACAGACCTTTATAAACCACACGCGCAGCT
>NW_017043203.1:0-222 GCF_001483705.2 Eufriesea mexicana | reverse complement strand
GCTCACCACGATATCAGTCGAAAATGTCAATAAAATTGAACTTTCCAGCCAGATTCTATGGCACTGCAATGGTTATAGCTTGCCACTATAATCTTTCCTCATGTTTATGCAAGAAAGTTAGCTCACCACATTAGCCGAAAATGTCAACGAAATTGAATCTTCCATCCAGATTCTATAGCATTGCAACGGCAATAGCACGCCAATAGAATCTTTGCTCCTTAT
>NW_017043202.1:0-222 GCF_001483705.2 Eufriesea mexicana | reverse complement strand
CAACTCGATAAACTGACGACTTGTAACTACTGACACACAGTTGGTCTGACGAATCGAAGCAGTGACCCCAAATCTCAACAATTTAATCACTCAAACATCCTCAAACAATAAAATGTCAAGTCTAACCAAGCAACCTACAAGACCACTGACACACAGTTGGCCTGACGAATCGATGCAATGATTCCAAACGTCGACATTTAATTCACTTAAATATCCAACTCG
>NW_017043201.1:0-222 GCF_001483705.2 Eufriesea mexicana | reverse complement strand
TGGCAAGTAGATGGCTGTATTTGCCATTGGTTTGAAGGCGTTAGGCGATCTATTCACCAATCTAGAGCAAGTTATAGATTTTGAATAGACCTATTCTCTGGAAAGTAGGTGGCTGTATTTGCCATTGGCTGAAGGCGTAAGGCGACCTATTCACCAAGTTATAACGGATTATGGACTTTGAATAGACCTATTCTCCGGCAAGTAGATGACTCTACTTGCCAT
>NW_017043200.1:0-222 GCF_001483705.2 Eufriesea mexicana | reverse complement strand
GCTTTGACATATGTGCTCAACACAGATATTCTAAGGACTTCTGTGCACTACTGTGATCTGCTATACTCTGCTCGACACTGGGGACGACAGTCACTGTGATCTCGGCACGTCAATTTCAGTTAAGCTACGGTTAGGTTTGCTTGGGTTCTGTCAGGATGGATTTGACTTTCGTGCTATACACTGCCGCCCTATGCACATCTGAGCTCTACTCCCCTGTAATAT
>NW_017043199.1:0-222 GCF_001483705.2 Eufriesea mexicana | reverse complement strand
CTATTTTTATAAATTTCCTCACAATTGTCATTCTATAAATTTTGTTAATACGTGACAATTCCATTTCTGAAAAATTTGAAACTCAAAAATAAAAGTTGCAGTACGTTCACGAGTAACTATACGTACATATTTTTAACAGAGTGTACATAGAGTGTGTACACGGAATCTTCGAAAATCTGAGAGCTTCCTTGATTTCATAATTTTTGTTTTTCCACTGAATCG
>NW_017043198.1:0-222 GCF_001483705.2 Eufriesea mexicana | reverse complement strand
TAATTTCTATTTCCTTCCTCGAATCTATTAATTATTATAACACACCGTTACTCCTATAGATCCCGCATGTGTGTTATGTCAAATTTATTTTCTATTATCATTGACATACCACTACATAAATAAAAAAGAATGAATTAGAAAGCAAGCGGTTATAAAATAATGGAGATGATGAGGCAGTGAAAAATCATAAATTACCAAGTTTCTATGATTAATTTATGAACT
>NW_017043197.1:0-222 GCF_001483705.2 Eufriesea mexicana | reverse complement strand
TCGAAATTGTCAATAAAATTGAATTTTCGAGGAAGATTCTATAGCATTGCAATGGCTATATCATGCCAATGGAATCTTTCCTACTTATATATACAAGAAAGATAGCTCACCACGATATTAGCGGAAAATGTCAATAACATTGACTATTCCAGGCCGATCCTATAGCACTGCAATGGCTATAACACGCCAATAGAATCTTTCCTCCCTATTTATCGAAGAAAG
>NW_017043196.1:0-222 GCF_001483705.2 Eufriesea mexicana | reverse complement strand
GTATCATAAAGGTCAATACTATCCTGTCCTACCCTCTCAAACCGTAGTATAACCAAACGCAACTTCACTAGATGTAACGTAACGAGTCCACTTTTGCTGAAATCCCCAGAGCCTTGCAGAATATAATAGATCACAGCGGAGCGCAGGAAACCAACAAACAGGAGTGTATGGCACAAAGGTCAAAGCCAACTTATCATAAACTAATCAAACGTAACGTAACCG
>NW_017043195.1:0-222 GCF_001483705.2 Eufriesea mexicana | reverse complement strand
AGTTGAATCTTTCCTCCTTATTTATGCAAGAGAGATAGTTCACCACATTATTATTCGGAAATGTTAGTAAAATTGAATTTTCCAGCTTGATGCTCTCGCAATGCAATGGCTATAGCACGCCAGTAGGATCTACCCTCCATATTTATGCAATGTAGATATCTCACCACGATATTAGCCGAAAATGTCAATAAAATTGAATTTTCCATTAAGATTCTATAGCGT
>NW_017043194.1:0-222 GCF_001483705.2 Eufriesea mexicana | reverse complement strand
CAGACGTGCCGAGACCGATGCTGCAGCCCTTTCCAGAGAAAAACAGGATATACTAGAGAACAGCGGAGCGCAGAAATCCACCGAATATCAGTGTAATTCACAATAGCTATAACCGCTCTGACCAAACATTGCCTAACCCAAACTAACCGAACGTATCGTGATAAAATATAACGTGCCGAGACCACTATTGCTGGCCTTCCCAAAGAATGGCTGTAAACATTA
>NW_017043193.1:0-222 GCF_001483705.2 Eufriesea mexicana | reverse complement strand
CAAGCTGTCTTCAATTTGGTTACCTTTTGTTAAGTTATGTTAGGCTAAGTTTAGTTAGGATAGTTTTGACATCCGTGCTGTACACTGTTATTCGGTGTATTTCTGTGATCCACTCTTCTCTACTATATTCTGCTTGGACTTGCGCACGCCAGCTATTGCGGTCGCGGCACGTCATGGTGAGTTATGATACGTTCGGTTAGGTTTTGATAACGTGGGTCTAGT
>NW_017043192.1:0-222 GCF_001483705.2 Eufriesea mexicana | reverse complement strand
AGATGGCTGTACTTGCCATTCGTTGAAGACGTTAGGCGACCTATTCTGCAAGCTATGACAGATCATAGATATTGAATAGACCTATCCTCTGGCAAGAAGATGGCTGTTCTTGCCATTTGATTGAAGGCGTTATGCGTTCTATTCGACGAGATATAACAAGTTATAGATTTTGAATAGACCCATTCCCAGGCAAGTAGGTGGCAGTACTTGAGATTGTATTGA
>NW_017043191.1:0-222 GCF_001483705.2 Eufriesea mexicana | reverse complement strand
TTGGCCTAACCTAACCTAGCCAAATGTAACCTAACTCAATCGAACGTGCCGCTATCACCATTGATGGTCTGCCCAGAGGCAGGCAGATGCTAGTACAGGAATGCAGAGCCCAGACATCGACCGATGAGCTGTGTATAGCACAAAGGATGAAGCTGTGCAGACCAAACATATCACAACCTAGCCAAGCCAACCGTAACCAAACACAACCTAGTGTGCCGAGGC
>NW_017043190.1:0-222 GCF_001483705.2 Eufriesea mexicana | reverse complement strand
AACCGAATAGCAGTGTATGGCACAAAAGTGGATGATACCCTATACTAACCTGACGTAACCTTCGCTGACCAAGCGTAGAATTGCTCAACCTAACGCGTCGAGACCACTTTTGCTGGCCTCCACAGAGACAAGCACAATGTGCTAGAGTATATTGGGCCTCAGAAATCCACAGCACTGCAGTGAGTAGCATAAAAGCTGTAGATACCCTAATCTAACCAGACG
>NW_017043189.1:0-222 GCF_001483705.2 Eufriesea mexicana | reverse complement strand
TACATGCCAGAGAAAAAGTCTATTCAAAATCTATAACCTGTTATTGCTTGGTGAATAGTTCCCCAAACGCCCTCAATCCAATGGCAAGTACAGCCATGTACTTGCCAGAGAATATGTCTATTCATAATATATAATCTGTTGTAGCTTGGTGAATGGATAGCCTAACGCCTTCAATCCAATGGCCAGTACAGCCACCCACTTGCCACAGGTTATGTCTACACA
>NW_017043188.1:0-222 GCF_001483705.2 Eufriesea mexicana | reverse complement strand
ACCAGTTCGTTTTAGGACACGTCCACAATCGCGACACTTTAACACTGGTACCAGTGATCCTGTCAAAGTGACCGGACTCTGAATTTTCTGCTTTGTAATTATTATAAACTTATACCAGGCTTTTGACAGAAATTAGCGTCGAGTTAACGCCAGTTCGTTTTAAGACGCGTCCACAATCGCGACACTTTCACACTGGTACCAGTGATCCTGTCAAAGTGACTG
>NW_017043187.1:0-222 GCF_001483705.2 Eufriesea mexicana | reverse complement strand
TAGAGCCAAGCAGAAAATATTAGAACGCGGCAGAGCTCAGTATTCCGCGGAAAGCAGTGTATATCACAAAACCCTAAACTATCCTATCCTAACCACGCCAAACCTAACATTACCGAACGTAGAATAACCCAAATTAACGTGCCGAGACCGCTACTGTTTGCCAACCCAGAGCCAAGCAGAACACACTAGAGCGAATTAGAGGGCAGAAGCCCACCGAATAGA
>NW_017043186.1:0-222 GCF_001483705.2 Eufriesea mexicana | reverse complement strand
TTGACATATTCGACTAATATTGCGGTGAGCAAACCTTTCTGCGTAAATAAGGTGGAAAGATTCAAGTGGTTTGCTATAGCCGTTGCATTGCAATAGAATCTGCCTGAAAAGTCCAATTCTATTGACATTTTCGTCTAATATTGGGGTGAGCAGTCTTTACTGCGTAAACAACATGGTAAGGTCCTAACTGTTTGCTATAGCCACAATATTGCGATAGAGTCA
>NW_017043185.1:0-222 GCF_001483705.2 Eufriesea mexicana | reverse complement strand
CTATAGCATTAAAGTCTTAGCTATCCTCTCCTAACATAACCAACCGCAACATAACCAAACGTAGCATAACTTAACCTAAGGTGCCGAGATCGCTACTGATACCCTCCCCAGAGCCAAGGTAGACATACTCAATCACAGCGGAACGCAGAAATCCTCCCGAAAGCACGGTACAGCACACAAGATAAAGCTATCCTGTCCAAACTTCGCTTGGCCCAACCTAAC
>NW_017043184.1:0-222 GCF_001483705.2 Eufriesea mexicana | reverse complement strand
GGCACGTCAGGTTGCGATGGGTTACGCTTTGTTTTGTTGGGTTAGGTTATATTTGGTCATGATAGCTTTAACTTTCGTACTATACACGGCTATTCGGAGGACCTCTGCCCTCTACTGCGCTCTAGCATCCTCTGCTTGTCTTTGTGCAGGACAGCAGTGGTGGTCTCGACGTATTAGGTTGAGTTACGTTACGTTCGGTTATTTTACGTTTGGCTAGGTTGG
>NW_017043183.1:0-222 GCF_001483705.2 Eufriesea mexicana | reverse complement strand
AAACGAAACCTAACGCAACCTAACGCGCCGCGAGCACAATTTTTGTCCTTCTCAGAAAAAAGCTGGGCATGCTTGATCACAGTAGTGAGTAGAAATCACCCGAATAGCAGAGTGTAGCACAAATTTCATGACTACGCTAGCCTAACCTAACCTATCATTAGATGCCAGACGTAACCTAACTAAACCTAACGTGCCTTGACCACCATTGCTGACTCCCACAGA
>NW_017043182.1:0-222 GCF_001483705.2 Eufriesea mexicana | reverse complement strand
TACATACATCCATGCCCACATCCATACATCCGTTCACCCAGCCATCCATACTTCAATCTTTGCGTACACACAACCATACATACAGCCATCCATCCATACATCCATCCATCCACACACCGATTCTTCCATACACCCATCCATCCATACATCCATCGACCAATAAATATATCCTTCCATACATCCGTCCACAAATCCATCAATCCACCATTATATCCATACATA
>NW_017043181.1:0-222 GCF_001483705.2 Eufriesea mexicana | reverse complement strand
GCATGGATCGCCGGATGTATGGATGGGTGGATGTATATGTGGATGGATGTATGTACGTATGTACGTATGTTTGTTCGAATGTATGGCTGATACGGATGTATGGATGAATGTATGTATGGATGTATGGATGGATGGATGAATGAATGGATGGATGTATGAATGTATGGATGCATGGATATATGTATGGATGGATGTATGGATGTATGTATGGTTGGATGGATG
>NW_017043180.1:0-222 GCF_001483705.2 Eufriesea mexicana | reverse complement strand
CGTAACATAACCGAACGTATCCTTACTTACACTGACGGGCCGCGAGCACTATTTCTGGCCTCTACAGGGACAAGCAGGGCATACTAGAGCGCAGCTGATCGCAGAAATCCACCGAAGAGCAGTTTACAGCGCAAAAGTTAAAGCTACCCTGACCAAACGTTGCCAAAACCAACCTAACCGAACGTAACATATCCCAACGTAACGTGCTGACACCACAATTGC
>NW_017043179.1:0-222 GCF_001483705.2 Eufriesea mexicana | reverse complement strand
CCTTATTAATACAAAAAAGTTAACTCACCACGATATTAGTAGATAATGTCAATAAAATTGAAATTTCCAGCCCGATTCTGCAGCATTACAACGCCTATAGCACGCCAAAAGGATCTTTCCTCCTTACTTATGCAAGGATGCTGGCCCACCACGATATTATTCGAAAATGTCACTAAAATTGAATTTTCCAACCACATTCTATAGCATTGCAATGCCTATAGC
>NW_017043178.1:0-222 GCF_001483705.2 Eufriesea mexicana | reverse complement strand
AGCTGAAATCCTTGCATATATAAGGAGGAAAGATTCTATTGGCACGCTATACCCACTACAATGTTATAGAATCTGCCTCGAAAATTCAATTTTATTGACATTTTCCACTAAAATCGTGGTGAGGTGACTTCCTTGCATATATAAGGTGGAATGATTCTTTTGGCCAGCCATGGCCATTGCAATTCTATAGTATCTGGATGGAAATTTCAATTTTACTGTCAT
>NW_017043177.1:0-222 GCF_001483705.2 Eufriesea mexicana | reverse complement strand
TAGGAGAAAATGTCAATGAAATAGAATTTTCCAGCCAGATACTAGAGCAATGCAATGGCTAATGCACGGCAATCGAACCTTTCGTCCTTAATTATGCGAGAAAGTTATCTCTCCGCGATATTAGTCGAAACTGTCAATAAAATTGAACTTTCCAATCACATTCTATAGCATCGCAAAGGCTATAGCACGCCATTAGAATCTTTCCTCCTTATTTATGCAAGA
>NW_017043176.1:0-222 GCF_001483705.2 Eufriesea mexicana | reverse complement strand
GCCCAACGTAACCAAATCTAACATAACAAAGCCTATCGCGCAGCGGCCACTACTTCTGGCTTCTACAACGCATAGCAGGGAGTAATAGATAACATGAGAGCGCATAAATTCACCGAATACGACTGTATAGCGCAAAAGTCAAGGCCATCCTAACCAAATGTAGAATAACTAAACCTAACGAGACGAGGCACCTATTGCTGGCCTCCCCTGAGCCAAGAAGAA
>NW_017043175.1:0-222 GCF_001483705.2 Eufriesea mexicana | reverse complement strand
TAAAAAGTTTCTCGTTTCCAAAGAAAAGAAAATATTTACTTTAATATCGAGTTACAAATATCGGCATAGAGAGAAATACACTCGAAATTTGATACACGTCACCGTTTCCATTTACCAATCAATTTTCACAAAACTACATACAAAATCTATTTACAAATGGAGCACATTTTTCTAACAGATCTATTTACCCATCGAACGAACGAAATTATTGCAAAAGTATCG
>NW_017043174.1:0-222 GCF_001483705.2 Eufriesea mexicana | reverse complement strand
ATACATCCATACATCCGTACATCCGTAAATTCGTACATCCATACGTCCATACATCCACACATTAATATACCCATAAATCCATCCATCGATGCAATCATCCATCCATATGTACATTCATACATACGTCCATACATACATCCATACATCCATGCACACACTCATACACACAACCATACATACATCCATAGATACATCCGTATATGCATCCATACATACATTCAT
>NW_017043173.1:0-222 GCF_001483705.2 Eufriesea mexicana | reverse complement strand
GGGCAGCAATAACGTTCTCGCCGCGTTAGGTTGACATATGCTACGTTTGGATATGTTGTGTTGGTTTGGGTTAGGCTTAGGCAGCTTTGATTTTTCTGATATACACCGTGATTGTATAGATCTCTACGTTCTACTCTCCTCTGATGTGTCCTGGTTGGATCTGCGGAGGCCAGTACTGGTGCTCGCGGCACGATAGTTTGGGTGAAGTTACGTTTGCCTATG
>NW_017043172.1:0-222 GCF_001483705.2 Eufriesea mexicana | reverse complement strand
GTAGAGCAACGTAGAGCGCAGAAATGTACCGAAGAGTAGTGTATGGCACAAAATTCAAAGTAATCGTAACCATTCCTTCCTAACATACCCTAACGAAACGTGACATATCTCAACCTAACGTGCCGATACCACTAATACTGGCCACCCCAGAGCTAAGCAGAACATACCAGTGCGCAGTAGCGCACAGAATTCCACCTACTGGCAATGAATGGCACGAAAGTC
>NW_017043171.1:0-222 GCF_001483705.2 Eufriesea mexicana | reverse complement strand
CAAGACCAACTGGAAAATTAACCCTTTGCAATCGAGGGGCGCCTCTCAGTCGCCATTTAATCAGATTCTAAACTACGTAAATAAATACGTAACTTTGAATAGAAGACTAATAGAATTAATAATTAGAAAATTAGTATAAAGATAAATAAATATTAAAGAATTAATAATTTCCCATATTGTTTGACAATTCCTCGATATATTCCTAAGAATAATGGAAATTTT
>NW_017043170.1:0-222 GCF_001483705.2 Eufriesea mexicana | reverse complement strand
GCTGCTCGTGCACTCATCAGCAGGGTGAGAGGGAATCATGGAGGTTCCACGTGAACCCCCCTGTTCCCTGTTGTAGTATCGCAGGATTTCAACCTTGTGTATACATGACTTTAGCTTAGAAAGTCATCGAGGATTCGAGGGCCAGATCGGTCGGAAAAGCCCCGACGATGCGTCAGGCCCTTAGCATGACCATATTTGGTCATGTTGGGGGAGACTTTTGGG
>NW_017043169.1:0-222 GCF_001483705.2 Eufriesea mexicana | reverse complement strand
GGGATTTATTTATACACATTATATACTATGAAAAGCAGTGTTAGGTCTTTAAAAATTAATTAAAATGATTTGGCCTTACGACATCATTCTTCTAAATTACCTTTTTTCAAAATGGTCTGTCGGTATGCAGAGTTTCAGTCAAATGCGATTTGTGACAAGAAAAATCAAAGGGGACTTGAACCTATAGCATATTCTCTAGGCACTGACGTTTAGACATTTCAA
>NW_017043168.1:0-222 GCF_001483705.2 Eufriesea mexicana | reverse complement strand
TGAACTGACCTTACCTGACCTGATCTTACCTGACCTGACATTACCTGGCCTGACCTGACCTGTACCGTCTTTAACAGGCCTTACATGACCTGACCTGACCAGACACGATCTGACCTGGCCTGACTTTACCAGACTTGACCTGACCTGACAGAACCTGACCTGACAGAACCTGAAATGACCTGACCTGACGTGACCTGACCTGACTGATCCGACCAGAGCTGA
>NW_017043167.1:0-222 GCF_001483705.2 Eufriesea mexicana | reverse complement strand
AGCCAAGTTGAAAATATTAGAACGCTGTAGGGCTCAGAAATCCAAATGACAGCAGACTATAGCTCTAAAGTCGAAGCTACCCTCCCCTAACAGACCGCAACACACCTAAACTTGACGTAACTCTGCCTACAGTGCCGCTGCCACTACTATTGTCCTGGCAGAGCCAAGGACAGCACACTCGTGGGAAGTAGAATGTCGAAATCCGTAGAGTCGCAGAGTATA
>NW_017043166.1:0-222 GCF_001483705.2 Eufriesea mexicana | reverse complement strand
CGCGACCACCAGACCTGGCGCCACAGAGACAAGCAGAGCGTGATAGTGCGCAGTGGAGCGCAGATGTCCAGAGAATAGCAGGGAGTAGCACAAAAAACGAAGCTATACCAACCTAATCAAGCATACCCTAACACAACCAAACGCAATCCAACAAAGCCTAACGTGTTGCGACCACTATTGCTGCCCTCCCCAGAGCCAAGCAGAACATATTACAGGAGAGTA
>NW_017043165.1:0-222 GCF_001483705.2 Eufriesea mexicana | reverse complement strand
CCTTGGGAGGCCAGCAGTATTTGTCTCGGCACGTTGGTCTGAGTTAATTCGCGCTTGGCTGTGCTGCGTTTGGTTAGGTTAGGAGGGGATAGCTTTGACTCTTGTGCTGTTCACGGATGTTCGGTGGATACCTGCGCTCTTAGTTGCTCTACTATACTGTGATGGAATCTTGTGAAACCAGCAATAGTGTTCGTGGCACTATAGGTTGAATTAGGTTACGTT
>NW_017043164.1:0-222 GCF_001483705.2 Eufriesea mexicana | reverse complement strand
TCAATCTTACGTGCCGACACCAATACTTCTGGCCACCCCAGAGCAATGCAGGTCATACCAGAGCACACGGGAGCGCAGAAATCCACCGGATAGCAGTGTACAGCATAAAAGTCAAAGTCATCCTGTCCTAATATACCAAATCTCAACATTGCCACACGTAATGTAGCTCAACCTGACGTATGCCGACCACAATTCCCGGCCTCCACGCAGTCGAGCAGTGCT
>NW_017043163.1:0-222 GCF_001483705.2 Eufriesea mexicana | reverse complement strand
AATCTTTCCTCCTTGTTTATGCAAGAAAGTTAGCTCACCACGATATTTGTCGAAAATGTGAATGTAATTGAACTTTCCATACATATTCAATGGCATTGTTGTGGCTAAAGCACACCAATAGAATCTTCCCTCCCTATTTATGCATGAAAGATAGCTCACCTCGATATTAGTCGAAACTGTCAATAAAATTGAACTTTGCAGCCAGATTCCAGAGCATTGCAG
>NW_017043162.1:0-222 GCF_001483705.2 Eufriesea mexicana | reverse complement strand
AAGAATGTATGGATGTATGCATGTATGGATGTATGCATGTATGGATGTATGCATGTCTGGATGGATGGACGTATGGATGTGCGAATTAAAGGATGAAGGGTTGTATGGATGTATGTATGGATGGATGGATGTATTGATGTATGTATGCATGTATGTATGTATGGATGGATTGCTGGATGGATGTATGGATGGATAGATGTATGGATCGATGGACATATGCAT
>NW_017043161.1:0-222 GCF_001483705.2 Eufriesea mexicana | reverse complement strand
ATCAAAGCATATAAGAGCACATTAGAGCGCAGAAATCCTACGAATTGCAGTGTATAACACAATTGTCATGGTAACCCCTCCTAAGCAAGCCAAACGTGACATACACAAACGTAACTCAATAAACCGAAAATGAAGAGACCACTACATGTGGCCTCCACAGAGACAAGAAGAATGCACTATAGCACATTAGAGCGCATGAATCCACCGCATTGCAGTGAATAG
>NW_017043160.1:0-222 GCF_001483705.2 Eufriesea mexicana | reverse complement strand
GGCTGAGATTGATAAGGATAGCTACGACTTTCGTGGTGTACACTATTTTTCGGAGGGTTTCTGAGATCTGCTGTGGTCTACCATACTCTGCTTGGCTCTGGAGATCCCAGCAGCTGTGGTCGCGGCACGCTATGTTCAGATATGAAACTGTTGGTTAGATTAGGTTAGGTCAGGCTATGCTAGGATATCTACGGCCTTAGTACTATTTACTGAAATGCGGTG
>NW_017043159.1:0-222 GCF_001483705.2 Eufriesea mexicana | reverse complement strand
ATGCAAGGAAGCTAGCTCACCACGATATTAGTCGAAAATGTCAGTAAAATTGAATTTTTCATCCAGATTCTATTGCACTGCAGTGGCTATAGTTCGCCAATAGAATCCACCCTTCTTATTTAGGCAAGAAGGATAGTTCACCAGTTTAATAGTCGAAACTGTCAATAATATTGAACTTTCCGGCCAGATTGTATAGCATTGCATAGGCTATAGCACGACAAT
>NW_017043158.1:0-222 GCF_001483705.2 Eufriesea mexicana | reverse complement strand
AGGATAGCTGTGAATTTTATACCATACACCACTATTCGGTGGAATACTGCGCTCTACTCTCCTACAATAGGTTCTGCTCGTCTCTAGGGACGCCAGAAATAGTGGTCGCGGCGCAATAGGTTGCATTTGGTTTAGTAACTTTGGTTTGGGCTAGGTTCAGATGTCTTTGCATTTTCTGCTATAGTCTGGGATTTTAAGTACTTCTGTACTCTCCTCTCCTCT
>NW_017043157.1:0-222 GCF_001483705.2 Eufriesea mexicana | reverse complement strand
TGCGCTCTCCTATGCTCTGGTATATCCTGCTTTGCTCTGAAGAGGTCAGCAACAGAGGTCTAGGCACGTTAAGTTGTGATAGGTAACATTTGGTATCACTACGTTTGATCATATTAGGTTGGGATAGCTATGACTCTTGAGCTGTGCACTCCTATTCGATGCATACCAGCGCTCTAGTGTGATCTAATATTCCCGGCTTCGCTCTGGAAATTCCAGAAATAG
>NW_017043156.1:0-222 GCF_001483705.2 Eufriesea mexicana | reverse complement strand
ATCCCGATCGAAGCCATAGAACTGGAGTGTTTCTCCATTTTCACCACGCATTTTGACCACACTGGGGATGCAAGAATCGCGAGGAATCAGGATATTTTATCATCAGGATATTTTAGTAGGCAAGCTCGCGAATGACAGTGTTGGACCGATCGTTAAATGGGACGTGATTCTCGAAACGATTTAAGTACATGCAAGAACGGGTTAAATAGGAATACGAGCCCG
>NW_017043155.1:0-222 GCF_001483705.2 Eufriesea mexicana | reverse complement strand
AGGCTCAACCTATTCCAACCAAGCGTAGAATAACTAAACCTACCGTGCCGCGACCACTATTGCTGGCTTCCCCAAAACCAAGCGGAATATACTAGAGCACAGTGGAGCGTGGAAGTCCACCAAACAACAGTGTAAACCACGGAAGTCAAATCTATCCATACCTAACCCAAGCAAACATAACGTAACCAAACGTAGCTTAACTCAACCTAACGGGCAGAGACA
>NW_017043154.1:0-222 GCF_001483705.2 Eufriesea mexicana | reverse complement strand
CACTGCGGAGGCCACCAATCGAGTTCGTGGCACGTTTGGTTGAGTTACGTTACGTTTGCCTTGATTAGGTTAGGATAAGTTTGGTTAGGATGGCTTTGTCATTTGTGCTGTACACAGCTGTACGATGGATTCCGGCGAAATAGTAACCTCTAGTGTATGTTGCCTGGATACGCGGATGCCAGCTGTAGTGGTCTCGGCACGATAGGCTGAGTTACGTTGCGT
>NW_017043153.1:0-222 GCF_001483705.2 Eufriesea mexicana | reverse complement strand
CAGTGTGCTGAGGTATGTGCTGCTTGGCTCTGCGTTGGCTAGCAATGCTGGCATCGGCACGCTTGATTCTGTTGTGTTATTCTTTGTTTATGTAGATTAGGCTAGCTTTGGACAGGTTAGCTTTGACTAGTATGCTTCTCACTCCTATTCGGTAGATACGTCTGCACTACATTGCTCTACTGGCATCGGCATGTCTCTGGGAAGGTCAGCAATGGCGGTCGT
>NW_017043152.1:0-222 GCF_001483705.2 Eufriesea mexicana | reverse complement strand
AGTGCCTATAGCACGCCAACAGAATCATTTCTCCGTATTTATGCAAGGAAGTTAGCTGACCACTATGTTATACGAAAGTGTCAATAAAATTGTACTTTCCATTCAGATTCTATAGCGTTGCAATGGCAATAGCAAGCCAATAGAATGTTTCCTCCTTAATTATGCAAGAAAGATAGCTCACCACGATATTAGTCGAAAATGCCAATGAAATTGAATTTTCCA
>NW_017043151.1:0-222 GCF_001483705.2 Eufriesea mexicana | reverse complement strand
CTACTATGCACTGCTTGGCTATGCGAAGGCCATCAATAGCGGTCGCCGCAAGTTACCCTGAGTTAGACTACGTCTGGTTAGGTTAGGTTAGGCCAGGTTGGGTTAGGATATATTTGGCTTTTGTGCTCTACACTGCTATTCGGTGGATCTCTGCGACCAAATGTGTTCTCATATACACCGCATGCCTCTTCGAAGGCCATCAGTAGCAGTCGCCGCACGTTA
>NW_017043150.1:0-222 GCF_001483705.2 Eufriesea mexicana | reverse complement strand
TTGTTCTAGATTTGCCGTTATACTAATGTTATCAGCGAACAAATTATTCCAAACGCTAGAGTACTGTGATTATGGTTGTGCTCAGTATTGTTTCGTCAATTGTTAATGCCTCGAGCTCTGAGGGTTAAGTACATTGCCATTCTAGAATTGGAATAGAACTTTAATTACCACTGAACAGATTATTTGGCAACACTGCTCTCTTGGTGAACGTACCATCTGCCG
>NW_017043149.1:0-222 GCF_001483705.2 Eufriesea mexicana | reverse complement strand
TGCATGTACGGATATATGGATGGATGTATGAATGGATGTGTGGATGGTTGGATTGATGGACGCGTGGATAGATATCTGTATGGATGGATGTATGTGCGGATGGATAGATGCATGTATGTATGTATGTATGGTTGTATGTATGGATGTGTGTATGGGTGTATGTATGTATGGGTATATGTATGGATGTATGTATGTATGGATGGATGCATGGATGTATATATG
>NW_017043148.1:0-222 GCF_001483705.2 Eufriesea mexicana | reverse complement strand
AGAGAGGACAGCTTTGACTTGAATGCTATAGTCTGCTATTAGGAGGATTTCTGACTTCTACAGCACTGTAATATTTTCAGCTTGGCTCTGGGAAAGCCAGCAATAGTGGCCCTGGCACGTTATGATGAGTTAGGTTACTTTCGCATAGGCTGGTTAGGTTAAGTTTGGTTAGGCTAGCTTTAACTTTTGTGCTTTACACTGCTATTCGGTGGATTTCCACGC
>NW_017043147.1:0-222 GCF_001483705.2 Eufriesea mexicana | reverse complement strand
GCAGTGCACAGCTCAAAAGTCAAAGCTGCCCTATCCTAACTTAACCAAACCTAACATAACCAAGCGTAACCTAAGTCAAACTAACGTGCCTGTACCACAATTGCCGCCCTCCACAGAGCCAAGCAGAATATACTAGAGCACAGTAGACCACAGAAACCGGCCGCATTTAAGTGTAGAGCAGAAAAGTAGAAGATATGCCATCCTAACCTGACCTAACATAAC
>NW_017043146.1:0-222 GCF_001483705.2 Eufriesea mexicana | reverse complement strand
AATCTTTCCTCCTTACACATGCAAGGATGTCAGCTCACCATGATATTCGTCGAAAATGGCAATGAAATTGAATTTTCCATCCAGATACTATAGAATTGGAATGGCCACGTCTGGCCAATAGAATCTTTCCTCCGTATTTATGCAAGAAAGTTACAACATCACGATATTAGTCGAAAATGTCAATAAAGTTGGATTTTCGAGGCAGATTCAGTAGCATTGTAA
>NW_017043145.1:0-222 GCF_001483705.2 Eufriesea mexicana | reverse complement strand
CCTTATTTATGCAAGAAAGTTAGGTCACCACGATATTAGTCGAAAATGTCAATAAGATTGAATCTTCCAGCCAGATTCCATAGCATTGCAGTGGCTATAGCGCGCCAAAAGAATCCTTCCTCCATATTTATGCAAGGAAGGTAGCTCACCACGACACAGGTCGAAAATGTCAATAAAAATGTATTTTCCATCCAGATTCGATAGCATTGCAACGGCTATAGC
>NW_017043144.1:0-222 GCF_001483705.2 Eufriesea mexicana | reverse complement strand
TTTGTTGGATTATGTTTGGCCTGGTATGGTTGGGATGACTTAGAATTCTGCCCTATACACTGCCATTCGGTGGATACCTTTGTTGTACGGTGGTCTAACGCTCTCTGCCTAGCGATACGGAGGCCAGAAGAAATGACCGCAGCACGTTAGGTTGTGTTGAATTGCGTTTGGTTGTGTTAAGTTTGGGTAGGTTGGGATTAGATAACTTTGACTTATGTGCTA
>NW_017043143.1:0-222 GCF_001483705.2 Eufriesea mexicana | reverse complement strand
ATGGAAGGATTTATGGATATATGGATGGTGGTTGTATGGATGTATGGTTGGATGTGTGGATGTGTGGTTGGATGCATGGATGGATGGATGAATGTATGGATGGATGGATGTATGTATTGATTAATGTGTGGATGTAATTTTGGATTGATGGATTGGTGGATGGATGTATGTATGGATGTATGTACGGATGTGTCTATGCATGTATGTATGTGTGAGTGTATG
>NW_017043142.1:0-222 GCF_001483705.2 Eufriesea mexicana | reverse complement strand
ATTTTCCAGGACGGAATCCGTACTGTCGCTCCGATGACAGTATATGATTGTGGAAGAGTGGGGACATCCTTTTCGTCATTAGTCGCTCCAATAGCTTGCCAATCATAGAGAGCAAGCATATCGGCCTATACGACTTTGGGCTACTTTTGTCTCTGTCAGGTCCTTTGAGGATCGTAACGACGTTTCCGATTTTCCATCTTTTCGGGAAGAATCCCCACTCCA
>NW_017043141.1:0-222 GCF_001483705.2 Eufriesea mexicana | reverse complement strand
AAAAGTCAGAGCTACCGAAGCCTAACCCAAACAAACAGTACATGACCATCCATAGCCTCACGCAGTCTAACGTGCCGACACCGCTATTCTCGCCCACCTCAGATCCAAGAAGGACATGCCAGAGAACAGTATGGCGTACAAGTCCACCGAATAGGATTGGACGGCAAAAAGTTGAAGACATCCCATCCAAACTTATCCAAACCCAACCAAACCGAACGTAAC
>NW_017043140.1:0-222 GCF_001483705.2 Eufriesea mexicana | reverse complement strand
CGATTTCTGCGCTCTACACTCCTCTATTATGATCTACTTGTATCTGTGGAGGCCAGCAATACTTGTCGCGTCACGTTAGGAAGGATTAGGTTAGGTTTGGTTACTTTACGTTTGGTTAGGTTAAGATACGATAGCTTTGACTTCTGTGCTGTACACTGTTATTGTGTGGATTTCTGCGCTCTACTGTGCTCTGGTATTTTCTGCTCGGCTGTGGGCAGGTCA
>NW_017043139.1:0-222 GCF_001483705.2 Eufriesea mexicana | reverse complement strand
CCGTCTATATAATTGAACTTTCCTGCCTTATTCTATAGCATTGCGAAGGCTATAGCACGCCAAGAGTATCATTCCGCCATCTTCATGTAAGAGAGTAAGTTCACCACGATAGTAGTCGAAAATGTCTACAAAATTGTATTTTCTAGCCACAATGTATACCTTTGCGATGGCTATAGCACTCAAAAAGCATCTTTCCTCCTTACTTACGCAAGGAAGTTAGCT
>NW_017043138.1:0-222 GCF_001483705.2 Eufriesea mexicana | reverse complement strand
CGCCTAACGCCTTCAATCCAATCTCAAGAACTGCCACCTACATGCCTGGGAATAGGTCTATTCGAAATCTATAATCTGTTATATCTTGGGGTATACAACGCCTAACGCCTTCAATCCAATGTCAAGTACAACCATCTTCTTGCCAGAGGATAGGTCTACTCAAAATCTGTAATCTGTCATTGCTTGGAGAATAGGACGCCTAACGTCTTCAACCAATGGCAA
>NW_017043137.1:0-222 GCF_001483705.2 Eufriesea mexicana | reverse complement strand
ACCAATAGATCACCATATCCATCGGATAATACGTTCAGTGATGGTTTACATCGATATACACTGCCATGCGGAGGATTTCTGTGATCCACCGTACACTCCTATACTCTGCTTGACTCTGTCGATGCCAGGAGTAGTGGCCACGGAACGTTAATTTGAGTTAGGTTACGTCTCGATAAGGTGGGCTTGGTTAGGATAGGTTACGATATAATTGACTTTCTTGCT
>NW_017043136.1:0-222 GCF_001483705.2 Eufriesea mexicana | reverse complement strand
CCTCCTAATTTATGCAAGAAAGTCAGCTCACCACGATATTAGTCGAGACTGACAATAAAATTGAATTTCCCAGCCAGATTCCAGAGCACTGCAATGGCTATAGCACGCCAAATGTATCTTTCCTCCATGTTTATGCAAGAAAGCTAGCTCACCACCATATTAGTCGAAACTGTAAATAAAATTGAACTTTCCAGCCAGATTCTATAGCATTGCAATGGTTAT
>NW_017043135.1:0-222 GCF_001483705.2 Eufriesea mexicana | reverse complement strand
GTTATGTTATGCTAGCCTTGGTTGTGTTTGGATGGCTTCGAATTTTCGGCTATACGCTGCTGTCCTGTGCATTTCTGCGCGCTACTCTTCCCTAAAATGCTGAAGCCGGCAATGGTGAGCTCGGCAGATTAGGTTGAGTTATGCTACGTTCGATTAGGCTACTTTGGTTAGGCAAGTATAGGATTGCTTTGACATTTGTGCTATACACTGCTAGTCGGTAGA
>NW_017043134.1:0-222 GCF_001483705.2 Eufriesea mexicana | reverse complement strand
TCCTTAGCTATGCAAGAAAGTTAGCTCAACACGATATTATGCGAAAATGTCAATAAGATTGGAATTTCCAGTCAGATTCTATTGCGCTTCTATGGCCATTGCACGCTAATAGCATCTTACGATCTTATTTATGCAAGGAGGTTAGCTCACTGCGATATAAGCCGAAAATGTCATATCATTCAATTTTGCAGCCAGATTCTGTAGCATTGCAATGGCTATAGC
>NW_017043133.1:0-222 GCF_001483705.2 Eufriesea mexicana | reverse complement strand
TGCTGGCCCTTACCGAGCCAAACGGAACACACTAGTGGAGAAAGGGGCGCTGAAATCCATATATTCGCAGTTTATGTCTGAAAAGTCAAAGCTGCCCAAGCCTAACCCAAACCAACGGAGCATAGGCAAACATGGTCTGACCAAAGTTATCGTGCCGACACCACTGTTGTTGACCTCGCCAGAGCCAAGCAGGGCGTACTAGAGCACAGTAGTGCGCAGGAG
>NW_017043132.1:0-222 GCF_001483705.2 Eufriesea mexicana | reverse complement strand
GTATACAACGCCTAACGCCTTCAATCCAATGGCAAGTACAGCCATCTACTTGCCAGCGGATAGCTCTATCCAAAATCTGTAATCTGTCATAGCTTGGTGATTAGTTGACATAAGGCCTTCAATCCAATGGCAATTACAGGCATCTACTCGCCAGAGAAGGAGCATATTCAAAACCTATAAGCTGCCAAAGCTTGGTGATTAAATCGCATGTCGCCTGCAATA
>NW_017043131.1:0-222 GCF_001483705.2 Eufriesea mexicana | reverse complement strand
AAGTTAAGTTGCGTTTGATGATATTACGTTTGGACGGGATAGGATAGGATAGCTCTGACTTTTATGCAATACACTGATGTTTGGTGGATATCTGCTCCTTCCATTGCTCTACTATACTCTGTTCGGCTCTCGTTATCCGAGCAATAGTGGTATGGCGCATTAGGTTGTGTCAGGTTACGTTCGGTTAGGTTAGGATATGTTAAGTTTAGTTAGGGTAGCTTC
>NW_017043130.1:0-222 GCF_001483705.2 Eufriesea mexicana | reverse complement strand
AGCTAGCTTTCTTGCTTCAATAAGTAGGTAATATACTGCTGGAGTGCTATAGGCATTACAATGAAACAGAATCTTGCTGGAAAATTCATTTTTATTGATATCTTCGTCTAATACCGTGGTGAGCTATTTTCCTTGCATAGATAAGGAGGAAAGATTCCATTGGCGTGCTATAGCCGTCGCAATGCTAGGGAATCTGGCTGGAATGTTCAATTTCATTGACAT
>NW_017043129.1:0-222 GCF_001483705.2 Eufriesea mexicana | reverse complement strand
AAGATTATCACATTGTAACCATTTCAATTAAAATTTAACAAATTTATTGAACTCAAATTTAATGAATTTAATAAACGTAACAAAGTTAATGAATTTAAAATTAAGAGTGTTAATAAATTTTAATTTAATTCTTTTGTTAACCTGAAAAACAAATCGTTCCAAAGGAAATTGTGTTACATTTAGTTTGATTATTGTATTTAAATAATACTGTTAAAAATCTTA
>NW_017043128.1:0-222 GCF_001483705.2 Eufriesea mexicana | reverse complement strand
GGCGATCTATTCACCATGATAAAACAGGTTATAGATTTTGAATAGACCTATTCTCTGGCAAGTCGATGCCTGCGCTTGCCATTGGATTGAAGGCGTTAAGCGATCTATTCAACAAGCGATAACAGGTTGTATATTTCGAATAGACCAATTCCCTGTCATGTAGATGGCTGTACTTGCCATTGGATTGAAGGCGCTAGGCGATGTATTCACCAAGATATAACA
>NW_017043127.1:0-222 GCF_001483705.2 Eufriesea mexicana | reverse complement strand
ACGCTGCCTTTCGGTAGATACATGCGCTCTGCATTACCCTACTACACTCTGCTTGTCTGCGGGGGGGGGGGCAGCAGAAGCGGTTGCGGCACGTTCGTTTGAGTTATGTTGCGATTGGTTTGGTGAGGGTAGGCTAAGGTTGTCTAGGAAGACTTTGAAGTTTGTGCAATACACAGCTGTTCGGTAGACTCCTGCGCCCTACTCTCCTCTAGTATATTCTGC
>NW_017043126.1:0-222 GCF_001483705.2 Eufriesea mexicana | reverse complement strand
CTGTACTTGCCATTGGATTGAAGGCATTAGGAGATCTAGTCACCAAGCTATGACAGCTTATAGATTTTGAATACACTTATTCTCTGGCAAGTAGATGGCTATACCTGCCATTGGTTGAAGGCGTTAGGCGACCTGTTCTCCAAGCTATAACAGATTATGGATTTTGAATACACCTATTCTCTGGCAAGTAGATGGGTGCACTTGCCATTGGATTGAAGGCGT
>NW_017043125.1:0-222 GCF_001483705.2 Eufriesea mexicana | reverse complement strand
CTTTATATGTCACGTTTGGCTAGATTAGGAGAGGCTACTTTGACTTTTGTGCTGTACACTGCTGTTCCGTTGATTTCTGCTTCCTAATGTGCTCTAATATGCTCTCCTTCGCTCTGTGGTGTCCAGTAATAGCTGTCTCGGCTCGCTAGGTTGAGACATGTTACGTTTCGTTAGGTTGGGTTAGGATGGTTCGGTAAGGATTTCTCTGTCTTCTTTCCTATG
>NW_017043124.1:0-222 GCF_001483705.2 Eufriesea mexicana | reverse complement strand
TTTTATTGACATTTACGACTAATTTCGTGGTGTGCTAACTTCCTTGCACATGTAAGTAGGAAGAATTCGTCTTGGAGTGCTATGGCCATAGCAATGCTGCAGTGTCTGACTGTAAAATTCAATTTTATTGACATTTTCGACTAACATCGCGGTGTGCTTACTTTCTTGCATAAACAAGGAGCAAAGCTTATATTGGCAAGCTGTAACCATTGCAATGCTATA
>NW_017043123.1:0-222 GCF_001483705.2 Eufriesea mexicana | reverse complement strand
AGCGGAACATATTCGAGGAGACTGTAGGACAGAAATACATGGAGTCTCAGTGTATAGCAGTAAGTTCAAAGCTATTCAAGCCTAACCAAAGCTAACGCGACATAACCAAACGTAACCTATCCCAAACTAGCCTGCCGAGAATACCATCACTGGCCTTCGCATAGCCAAGCAGTACATACTAGAGCACTGTAGAGCGCAGAAACCCACAGCATAGCAGTGTAC
>NW_017043122.1:0-222 GCF_001483705.2 Eufriesea mexicana | reverse complement strand
CTAACCAAACGTACATTAATTAAACCTAACGCGCGGTGAACTCTACTGCTGGCCGTCCCACAACCAAGTAGAGCATATTAGAGCGCAGTGTTACGCAGACGTTCAGTGGATAGCAGTGTATAGCACAAAAGTTGAAGCCATCCTGACCAAACCTAACCTAACCCAGCCTAACAAACGTAATCTAACACAACCCATCGTGCCACGACCGCCATTGCTGGCCTC
>NW_017043121.1:0-222 GCF_001483705.2 Eufriesea mexicana | reverse complement strand
GCATTCCGATTACATGGATTTCTACCTTCTACTCCCCACTAACGTTCTCTGCTTGGATCTGGGCAGGGCAGCAATAGCGGTCTCGACACGTTAGGTAGAGTTATGCCATTTTTGAGTTTGTCATCTTCGTTCGGGTTATGTTCTGATTGCCTTGACTTCTCTGATTCACGCTGCGATTCTATATATTTCAGCGATCTACTCTCCAATAATGTGTCCTGCTTG
>NW_017043120.1:0-222 GCF_001483705.2 Eufriesea mexicana | reverse complement strand
CAGCAAACCTTCTCGCATATATAAGGTGGAAATACTCTCTTGGAGTGCTGTAACCTTTGCAATACAACTGAGACTGACTGGAGAGCTCAATTTAGTTGGCACTTTCGACTAACATCGTGGTGAACAAGCTTTCTTGAATCCATGAGGAGGAAAGACCCGATTCGCGTGCTGTAGCCATTGCTAAGCTATAGAATCAGACAGGAAAGTTCAATTTTATTGACA
>NW_017043119.1:0-222 GCF_001483705.2 Eufriesea mexicana | reverse complement strand
ATAGCCATTGAAATGCTATTGAACCTGGCTGAAAATAAAATTTAATTGACATTTTCGACTAATCTCGTGGTGAGCTAACTTTCTTGCATAAATAGGGAAGAAATATCCTATTCTCGTGCTATAGCCATTGCAATGCTATAGAATCTGTCTAGAAAATAAAATTTTATTGGCATTTTCGACTAATATCGTAGTGAGCTAACTTTTTTCCATAAATGGGGAAGA
>NW_017043118.1:0-222 GCF_001483705.2 Eufriesea mexicana | reverse complement strand
TGATCCATAGGTATCGTATTTACATCGAAATCTTTTTTAACACGTCGAATGTCATATGAGGACCATTGTTGGGTCAGAGTGAATCAATTGTTCAAATCGTTTCGATAATAAATAATAATTATCAACAAAACTGATGAAACGTGAGAAAAATTCAATAAAAATCAAATTAAGTAATAACAAAAGAAAATAAATAAAAGGAAAGAATATTTAATAAAATATCGA
>NW_017043117.1:0-222 GCF_001483705.2 Eufriesea mexicana | reverse complement strand
CGTAGGTCTTGAAAAACATATATAACGTACCTGCTTAACTATTTCATTTACCAAAAATAACGTAGATGAATTACGAATGAAAGGTAAATACTGCTGATGAAAAAGGAAATACGACTTCACATCTAACCTCGTACACCCCCATTTTGTATATTCTATCTTTACCACTCGTCTACAGTAAAATTTACTAGAAATACAATTCGATAGTTACGATTCACGAGCAAC
>NW_017043116.1:0-222 GCF_001483705.2 Eufriesea mexicana | reverse complement strand
AGTGGCCGCGGCGCGTTATGTACAGTTGTGTTATGTTTGGTTTGGTTAGGTTTGTTTGGATTACGGGTGCATACATTTGACCTTTGTCCTGTTCACAGAAATGTGGTTGATTACTGCGCTATACTGTGCTCTAGTATATTCTGCATGGCTCTTTGGAGACCAGCAGTATTGGTCTCGGCACGTTAGTCTGTGTTACATTGCGTTTGGTCATGTTACGTTTGG
>NW_017043115.1:0-222 GCF_001483705.2 Eufriesea mexicana | reverse complement strand
ATAATCGAACGCAAAATGACTGGGACTAACGTGCCGAGACTATTACTGCTGGCATCCACATAACCAAGTAGACGCATCAAGGGCACAGCAGGGCGCAGAATACCGCCGAATAGCAGTGTATAGCGGAAGAGTCAAGGATACCCTAACCAAACTTAACAGAACCTAACCTAACCGAACGTAGCCTGGCTAAACCGAACGTGCCACGAACATTGTTGCTGACGT
>NW_017043114.1:0-222 GCF_001483705.2 Eufriesea mexicana | reverse complement strand
CTCACCACGATATTACTCGAAAATGTCAATAGAATTGAACTTTTCAGTCAGATTCTGCTGCAACGCAATAGCTGTAGCAATCCAATAGAATCTTTACTCCTCATTTACACAGAATGGTTTTCTCACCACGATATAAGCCGAAAATGTTAATAAAATTGTACTTTGCAGCCAGATTCTATAGCAATGGAATGGCTGTAACAAACGAATAACATCTTTCCTACT
>NW_017043113.1:0-222 GCF_001483705.2 Eufriesea mexicana | reverse complement strand
ATTGGATTGAAGGCGTTAGGCGATCTATTCACCAAGCTGTAACTTATTATAGATTTTGAATAGTCCTATTCTCTGGCAAGGAGATGGCTGTACTTGCCATTGGATTGAAGGCGTTAGCCGATCTATTCACCATGCAATAACAGGCTATAGATTTTTAAGAAACATATTCTCTGGCAAGTAGGTTGCTGTACTTGCCATTGGATTGAAGGCGATAGGCGATCT
>NW_017043112.1:0-222 GCF_001483705.2 Eufriesea mexicana | reverse complement strand
GTGTATAGCACATGTGTGAGTAACATCGTAATATAACTTTCCCTAATCCAGCCTAATAAAACGCAGGCTGACCGTACCTGAGTTTCCGCAACAACTATCGCTGAGCTTCCCAGAGTCGAGCAGAGTATAGTGGAGCAAAGTAGAGCGCGGACACCCACTGAATAGCAGCTTACACAACGAAAAACGAATCTATCCAAACATAAACCCAAGAAAACGTAACCT
>NW_017043111.1:0-222 GCF_001483705.2 Eufriesea mexicana | reverse complement strand
TAGGCTAGGTTGACTTAGGTTAGGGTAGCTTTGACTTATGTGCTCAAAACTGAGATATGGACTTCTGTCGTCTACTTTACTGTATCATATTCTACTTGTCCCCGGGATTGCCACGTTGGTTTGAGCTATGCAACGTTTGGTTGTGTTGTGTCAGTCTTGGTTAGGTATGGATAGCTTTGACTTGTGTCGTGCAAGCAGTTTTTCGGCGGATTTCTGCGATCA
>NW_017043110.1:0-222 GCF_001483705.2 Eufriesea mexicana | reverse complement strand
AAAGCAGGGTATACTAGATCACAGCAGTGCGCAGAAATCAACCGCAGAGCAGTGTACAGCGCAGGAGTCAAAGATACCCTCTCCTAACCTAACCAAGCGTAATGAAACCAAGCGTAACGTAACTCAACATAACGTGCATAGACATCTGCTGCTGACCTGCCCAGAGCAAAGCAGATTAAACTAGAGCACAGTACACCTAAGAAGTCCGCCGAACGGCAGCGT
>NW_017043109.1:0-222 GCF_001483705.2 Eufriesea mexicana | reverse complement strand
GCTACGTTAGCAGGTGATAACTCTAAGTTTATTGCTATAGTCTGGTATTGGGTGGACTTCCAGGCTCTACAGTGCCGTAATATTTTCAACTTGCCTTGGCAAGGCCAGAAAGGATGGTCTCGGCACGATATGTTGTGTCAGGTTACGTTTGGTTAGTTTAGGTTAGGATAAGTATGGTTAGTGTAGCCTTAACTTTTCGGCATTACACTGCTGTTCCGTGGA
>NW_017043108.1:0-222 GCF_001483705.2 Eufriesea mexicana | reverse complement strand
ACCTAACTTGTTGAGACCACCGTTGCTTACATCCACAGCGCCAAACAGAACATATTAGAGAAAAGTAAAGCTCAGAAATTCACCGAATTCCTGTGTATAGTGCAGAAGTCAAAGCTATTCCATCCTAACATGACAAAACGTAACATAAGCGATCGCTATGGACGCAACATGACGTGACATAACCGCTATTGCTGCCATCACGAGGGCATAACAGAGTGTAGA
>NW_017043107.1:0-222 GCF_001483705.2 Eufriesea mexicana | reverse complement strand
CGAGCATTGAAAATGCGCCTTCAAGCTTGTGAAACTTTCAATGATGTAATTTTAGGTAGACGCAAGTTGGATGATTGTTTGCGTTGTTTTGCAAAGATTGTCGATGATGGTGGGACTCTAATTCGAGAGTGGAAATTAATCTCGAAGCTCCTAAAAATGTCTCTAATTTTAGGTTATTTCGCGAGGGTTTAATTTCAGATTGAAAATTTGCCTTTACGTTGT
>NW_017043106.1:0-222 GCF_001483705.2 Eufriesea mexicana | reverse complement strand
CTTTACGCGTCTTTACCGATTTAAAAACACCAGAAATTCGACCCGAATCGTTTCGACTCCACCGAAAATAAATTTCTCTTAAAGAGATCAAAAAGAAGGAGAAGAAAAAGAGAAAAGGAAGGAAAAATACGGTAAAGGAAAGGGACATAAAAAAGCAAATGGAATCCTGGAATATAATGTAAAAACGTCGATGAGCCACGCCTGAGATGGAAAAATTACAGC
>NW_017043105.1:0-222 GCF_001483705.2 Eufriesea mexicana | reverse complement strand
AAGGTCAGGTCAGATCAGGTCAGGTCAGGTCAGGTCAGGTCTGGCCAGGCGAGACCAGGTAGGCTCAGGTCAGGTTAGGTCATGTCAGGTTAGAGCAGTAATGTCAGGTCATGTCAGGTCAGGTAAGGTCAGTTAAGATCAGGTCAGATCAGGTCAGGGTAGGTCAGGTCAGGTCAGGGCAATAAGGTCAGTTCATGTCAGGTAAGGTCAGGTCACGTCAGG
>NW_017043104.1:0-222 GCF_001483705.2 Eufriesea mexicana | reverse complement strand
ATGAGATAGAATCTGGCTGGTAATTTCAATTTTATAGAGTTTTTCGACTAATATAGTGGTGAGCTTACTTTCTTGCATGAATACGGTGTACAGATGCTTCTTGAATGCTATAGCCATTGCAGTGCTACAGAATGTTGCCGGAAAATTCAATTTTACTGGCATTTTCTACTAATATCGTTGTGAGCTAACTTCCTTGCATAGGTAAAGAGGAAAGATCTTTTC
>NW_017043103.1:0-222 GCF_001483705.2 Eufriesea mexicana | reverse complement strand
AGCCATTGCATTGATATAGAATGTGTTTGGGAAATTCAAATTTATTGACATTTTCCTCTAACATCGTAGTGAGCTAACTTTCTTGCATATACAAGGAGCAAAGATACAATTCGCATGCTCTAGCCGTCGCAATGCTATAGAATCAGGCTGGAAAGTTCGATTTTAATGACATTTTCGACTAATATTGTGGTGAGTTAACTTGCTTGCATAAATAAGGAGGAT
>NW_017043102.1:0-222 GCF_001483705.2 Eufriesea mexicana | reverse complement strand
AAAGGTTCTATTGGTGTGCTATAGCAATCGCAGTCCTGTAGAATCTGACTGGAAAATACAATTCTAATGACATTTTCGACTAATACCGTGGTCAGTTAAGCTTCGTGCATAAATAAGGAGGAAAGATTCTCTTGGCCGGCTATTGCCATTGCAACGCTTAGGAATCTGTATGGCAAATTCAATTTTATTGACATTTTCGACTAGTATCGCGGTGAGCCAAGT
>NW_017043101.1:0-222 GCF_001483705.2 Eufriesea mexicana | reverse complement strand
AGGCCAGCGATAGTGGTCGTGTCCCGTTAGATTGAGCTTTGTTACGTATGATTATGTTACATTCGGTTACGTTAGGACAGAAAAGAAATGTCTGTTGCGCTATGCACCGCTATTCGGCGTATTTCTGCGCTATACTCTACTACAATATGCTCTGATTGACTTTGGCATGCCAGCAATAGTGGTTTCCGCACGTTAGGTTGTGTTACGCTACGTCTGGTTGGG
>NW_017043100.1:0-222 GCF_001483705.2 Eufriesea mexicana | reverse complement strand
CAACTACTTCCAACTCCATGCAACACAACTCCACTCTGTTGTATGTACACTAAGTGTTACACCAATTACATTCAATGAACATCTCGCTTCTAATTAGACTTTCGTATAACTCTTTAAGCAAATTTCAAACAGTCTATAAACAAAATTCCTTTCTTACTTATGCTCATAAGATATACCGATAAAGTTTGACCAAGAAAACTAGGATAACCTGCATAATGTTTC
>NW_017043099.1:0-222 GCF_001483705.2 Eufriesea mexicana | reverse complement strand
CTTTGACTTTTGTGCTGTAGACTGCTGCTCAGGCGATATCTGCGTCCTTCGTTGCTCTCCCAGCCTCCGTTGGTCTCTGCGGGGGCCAGAAATTATGGTCGTGGTACGTTAGGTTAAGTTACGTTACGCTTTGCCATGCTAGGTTAGGTCTGGCTTGGCCGGGATGGCATTGACATTTGTGCAGTACACTGCTGTTCGGTAGATTCCTGCTCTCTACTGTGC
>NW_017043098.1:0-222 GCF_001483705.2 Eufriesea mexicana | reverse complement strand
TCCAGCACGCCGTCAGGAGATCATCAAGATGACCGAGCAGCTGATCGAGAGCATCAACACCGGTGATTTCGAGGCGTACACGTAAGTGGCACGATAACGGACAGGAATTTCGATGGTAAAGTAAAAGGAGGGTTGTTACCACGCGAGATTGTCCGAGGAAAAAAGTTGATCTCAGACCGGCGGAACCGCGGCGAGATTTATTAAAGCGCGGAGAACTCGGGG
>NW_017043097.1:0-222 GCF_001483705.2 Eufriesea mexicana | reverse complement strand
CCAAGCTATAACAGATTATAGATCTTGAAAAGCCCTATTCTATGGCAAGTAGATGGTTGTAATTGCCATTGGATTGAAGGCGTTAGGCGACATATTCACCAAGCAAGAAGAAATTATATACTTTGAATAGACCTATTCTATGGCAAGTAGAAGGCTGTTCTTGCCATTGTATTCAAAGCGTTAAGTGATCCATTCACCAAGCTATAACAGGTTATAGATTTT
>NW_017043096.1:0-222 GCF_001483705.2 Eufriesea mexicana | reverse complement strand
TATAAATAAGGAGGAAAGGCACTATTGCCGTGCTATAGCCATTACAATGCTGTAGAATCTGCCCCGAAAATTTAATTTTATTGACATTTTCGACTAATATCGTGGTGAGGTAACTCTCTTGCATAAATACGGAGGTAAGATCCTATTGACCAGCTATTTCCATTGCAATTCAATAGCATCTGGATGGAAAATTCAGTTTTATTGACATTTTCGACTAATATC
>NW_017043095.1:0-222 GCF_001483705.2 Eufriesea mexicana | reverse complement strand
AACCTGACCAAACATAATCTAACCTAACCTAACTAAATGTAAATTGCAGCGATCACTATTATGATTGATTTGCGAGGTTAGGTTAGTCATAGTTCGGTTAAGATAGTCATGACCATCGTCCATACACTGTGTTTCCATGGATTTCTGAACTGTCCTCTACCCTAATCTGTGCTGCTCGTCCCTGGTGTGGTCAGCGGTAGTGGTCACGGCACGTTACGTTGC
>NW_017043094.1:0-222 GCF_001483705.2 Eufriesea mexicana | reverse complement strand
GTGGAAACGGTGGAAACACTGTATAAGCGAACGGTTACAACCGACCTGTCTGTTTAGTGCCACACAGGTCAAAGACGTCTTCAGAAAACGGGAGACAAAAGACAAAACGCCTCCAAATATCTAGAATATAGAGTTTATTTTAGTATTTAATTTTCTTACTATACTGCGTTATATGGAAACCGTGTTAAAAGAAAATCGGAATTATTCGGAAATAATCGTACT
>NW_017043093.1:0-222 GCF_001483705.2 Eufriesea mexicana | reverse complement strand
ATCAGTCCAGGTACACTTTTTGTCACTTTTAAGTATGTCAATGAGCGGTTTGACGATGCAAAGTATTTCCTGATAAACCGGCGATAGTATCCTGACTGTCCCAGAAATTCGCCAAAATTCTTAGGAGTATTTGCAGCCGATAATCATTTCAGAGCGGCAACCTTGTCTGGATACGATTTAGTTCCGTGTTCTGATATTTCGTGGCCCAATTAGACAAATACC
>NW_017043092.1:0-222 GCF_001483705.2 Eufriesea mexicana | reverse complement strand
TATGGTCAGGTCAGGTCAGGTCAGGTCAAATCAGGTCAGGTCAGGTCAGATCAGTCAGGTATGCTCAGGACATGTCAGGCCAGGTCAGGTCGGGTCAGGTCAGGTCATGTCAGGTTTGGTCAGGTCAGGTCAGGTCATGTCAGGTCAGGTCAGGTGAGGGCAGGTCATGTCAGGTCAGGTCAGGTCAGATGCTGGCAGTTCAGGTCTGTTCAGGTCAGTTCT
>NW_017043091.1:0-222 GCF_001483705.2 Eufriesea mexicana | reverse complement strand
TCAGATTCAATTTTATTGACATTTTCGTCTAATATCTAGGTGAGCCTACTTTCTTGCATAAATAAGGAGGAAAGATTCTGTTGGCATGCTATAGGCATTGCAGTGCTATTGAATCTTGCTGGAAAATTCAATTTTATTGTCATTTTCTACTGATATCGTGGTGAGGTTACTTTCTTACAAAACTAACGAGGAATGATGCATTCGGCGTTCTATAGCCATTTT
>NW_017043090.1:0-222 GCF_001483705.2 Eufriesea mexicana | reverse complement strand
AGGGCGAATAAATCCACCCAATATCAGACTATAGCACAAAAGTCAAAGCCAGCCTCTCCTGACCTAACCAACCGTAACATAACCATGCATAGCTCAACTCAACAGAACGTGCCGCGAACGCAATTGCTGGCGCCCCCAGAGTCAATCAGGACCTACTGCAGCACAGCAGAGCGCAGAAATCCACCGAATAGCAGTGTACGGCACAAGAGTTAAAGCTACGCT
>NW_017043089.1:0-222 GCF_001483705.2 Eufriesea mexicana | reverse complement strand
TATAAATAAGGAGGAAAGATACTATAGGCGTGCTATAGCCATTGCAATGCTGTAGAATCTGCCACGAAAATTCAATTTTATTTACATTTTCGACAAATATCGTCGTTTGGTATCTTCCTTGCACGAATAAGTAGGAAACATTCTATTGGCGCGCTATTTCCATTGCAATGCTGTAGAATATGGCCGGAATATTCAATGTTATTGACATTTTCGGCTATTATC
>NW_017043088.1:0-222 GCF_001483705.2 Eufriesea mexicana | reverse complement strand
AATAGTTTAAGTTAGGTTAATTTATGTTAGGGTAGCTTTGACTTATGTGCTCAAAACTGATCTCTGGACTTCAGTGGTCTACTGTACTGAATCATATTCTGCTTGTCTCCGTGGAGGCCAGCAATTGCGGTTTTGGCACGGCAGCTAAAGTTAGGTTAAGTCTTGCTATGTTAGGTTAGTTTAGGTTTGGTTGGGGTGGCTTTGAATTTTGTGCTATACACT
>NW_017043087.1:0-222 GCF_001483705.2 Eufriesea mexicana | reverse complement strand
AGCACGCCAATTGAATCTTTCCTCCTTATTTATGCAATAAAGTTAGCTGACCACGATATTAGTCGAAAATGAAAATAAAATTAAATTCTCCAGGAAGATTCTGTAGCATAGCAGTGCCTATAGCACGCCAATTGAATATTTCCTCCTTATTTATGCAATAAAGTAAACTCACCGCGATATTAGTCGAAAATGTCAATAAAATTGAACTTTCCAGCCAGATTC
>NW_017043086.1:0-222 GCF_001483705.2 Eufriesea mexicana | reverse complement strand
AACGTATGTGTGTATGAAAGCATGTTTGTATTGATGTATGTATGGATGTATGGATGGAAGGATGGATTGGTGGATGGACGTGTGAATGGATGTATGGATCGATGGATGTATGGGTGGGAGGATGTATGGATGGATGGATGTATGGAAGGATGGATGTATGGATGCATGTACGTATGGACGGATGCCTGTACGGACGGATGTATGTATTTATGGATGTGTGTA
>NW_017043085.1:0-222 GCF_001483705.2 Eufriesea mexicana | reverse complement strand
TAATATCGCTGTGAGCTAATTTTCTTCCATAAGTAAGGAGGAAAGATTCTGTTGGAGAGCTAGGGGCATAACAATGCTTTAGAGTCTTCCCGGAAAATTAAATTTTATTGACATTTTGGACTAATATCATGGTGGCCTGACTTCCTTGCATAAGTAAGAAGGAAAGATCCTTTTGGTGTGCTATAGCCATTGCATTGCTGTACAATCTGGCTGGAAAATTCA
>NW_017043084.1:0-222 GCF_001483705.2 Eufriesea mexicana | reverse complement strand
GAAAGATTCTATCGGCGTGCTATAGCCTCTGAAATGCTGTATAATTTGGCAGGAGAATTCAATATTATTGACATCTTCGACTAGTATTGTGTCGAGGTGCCTTTCATGCATAAATAAGGAGGCAAGATTCTATTGGCGTGCTATTGCCATTGCAATGCAATAGAATGTGACTGGAAAGTTCAATTTTATTGACATTTTCTACTAATATCGTGGTGAGCTAAC
>NW_017043083.1:0-222 GCF_001483705.2 Eufriesea mexicana | reverse complement strand
GTGGACGTATGGATGGGTGGATGTATGGATGGATGAATGTATCGAAGGGTGGACGTGTGGATGGGTGGATGTGCGGATGGACGGATGTATGGATGTATGAATTTATGGATGGATGGATCTACGGTTCAATGGATTTATTGATGGGTGCATGAATGGATTTATGGATGTATGTATGGTTGGATGGACGTACGGATGGATGGATTTATGGATGTTTGGATGTAT
>NW_017043082.1:0-222 GCF_001483705.2 Eufriesea mexicana | reverse complement strand
ATAGATCTTGAATAGACCTATTTTCTGGTGAGTAGATGTCTGTACTTGCCATTGGATTGAAGGTGTTAGGCGATCCATTTTCCAAGCTATAGCAGATTATAGATTTTGAATAGACCTATTCTCAAACATGTAAATGGCTGTACTAGCCATTGGATTGAAGGCGTTAGGCGAACTATTCACCAAGCTATAACGGGTTGTAGATTTTGAATAGACCTATTCTCT
>NW_017043081.1:0-222 GCF_001483705.2 Eufriesea mexicana | reverse complement strand
ATTTCCTCCTTGTTTATGCACGAAAGTTAGCTGACCACGATATTAGCCGAAATTGTCAATAACGTTGTATATTCCAAGGAGATTCTGTAGCTCTGCAATGGCTATAGCGCGCAAATAGGATATTTCCTCCTTATTTATGCACGAAAGCAACCTCACCATGATATTAGTCGAAATTGTTATTAAAATTGAATTTTCGAGGCAGATTCTATAGCACTGCATTGG
>NW_017043080.1:0-222 GCF_001483705.2 Eufriesea mexicana | reverse complement strand
CGGATGTATGCATGTACGGATGTATGGATGTATGTATGTATGGATGTACGAATGGATGGATGACTGCATGGATGGTTGGATTTACGGATGTATGGATGCGTGGATGTATGTATGCATGGATGTAAGGATGTACGAATGTATGGATGCACGGAGGCATGCATCTATGGATGTGTGGGTGGATGAATGTTTCGGTGAATGGACGGAAGAGTGGATGTATGTATG
>NW_017043079.1:0-222 GCF_001483705.2 Eufriesea mexicana | reverse complement strand
TTGAATTTCCCAATCACATTCTATATCAATGCAATGGCTATGTCGCGCCAATAGTATCTTTCATCCTTAATTATACAAGAGAGTTCGCTCACCACAATATTAGTCGAAAATGTCAAATAAAATTGAATTTTCCAGCCATATTCTATAGCACTGCGACGACTATAGCACGCCAATAGAATCCTTCCTCCTTATTAATGAAGGAAAGATAGCACACCATGATAT
>NW_017043078.1:0-222 GCF_001483705.2 Eufriesea mexicana | reverse complement strand
TTTCTCACCCTGTGAGACAGTTTAAAGAGGCACCGAAACGCGAGAGAATAAAGCGGCTTAACAACGAAAACTCGATTTAATAAGCCTTTGAATACAATGGTCCTTTACAGTACGCATTTTTACAAGCTCGACTTTCTGCTTCTTTCGCTGAACGTTCTTGTTCCCCATTGGCTGGGAACTTTTTAGCTGGAAAGGAGCAAAACAGCCGAAGAAATGAGACGG
>NW_017043077.1:0-222 GCF_001483705.2 Eufriesea mexicana | reverse complement strand
TTTTCCGAGAGTACAATTGAAAAAAGTTGAAAAAACGAAGACGAATACGAAGAGGTGTACAAAAAAGATTCGGAAGAAAGAAGAACGAGAAAATAGCGCACGATGATGCGAATAGGGAGATTCTTGCGGAGGAAAAGCGCGAAATTTTTTGAGAGTACAACGATCGAAAGAAATCGGAAAGAAGAAGGCTAATACGAAGGAGACGAGAAGAAAAGAACGGGA
>NW_017043076.1:0-222 GCF_001483705.2 Eufriesea mexicana | reverse complement strand
GGCTACTGTACGCCAATAGAATCTCTCCTCCTTGTCTATGCAACGAAGTTAGCTCGCCACGATCAGTCGAAAATGTCAATAAAATTAAACTTTCCAGCCCGATTCTATAGCACTGCAACAGGTATTGCTCGCAAATAGAATCTTTGCTGGTTATTTATACAAGAATGTCAGCTCACCACGGCAATAGTCGTATATGTGAATAAAATTGAATTTCCCATGCAG
>NW_017043075.1:0-222 GCF_001483705.2 Eufriesea mexicana | reverse complement strand
ACGATATTAGCAGAAACTGACAATAAAATTGAATTTTCCAGCAAGATTCTATAGCATTGCAATCCCTATGGAATGCCAACAGAATCTATCCTCCTGATTTATGGGAGAAAGATAGCTCACCACCATATTAGCCGAAAATGTCAATAAAATTGATTTTTTCAGCCATATTCTACGGCATTGCAATGCCAATAGCACGCCAATAGAATCCTTCCGCCTTATTTT
>NW_017043074.1:0-222 GCF_001483705.2 Eufriesea mexicana | reverse complement strand
ACGTTGGTACTATTTGAGTCCCACTTTATAATAACAAATTCAATTAAATTATTATTTCTTTATGTTTTTATATTATATTCTATGCAACATGGATCTATTTTATCATCAGAAATCCTGTGCCGCAAGGAGTTAAAATAAAAGCGACAACGTATAACACTTTCTTTCGATAAAAATTTTTAAAAATTCGCGCCAATTTTCGCGTAGAAAATGAGCGCATCTCGA
>NW_017043073.1:0-222 GCF_001483705.2 Eufriesea mexicana | reverse complement strand
TGTGTGTATCGATGTATGTATCGACGAATGTATCTGTGTATATATTGATATATGTATTGATGTGTGTATGGATGTATGTATGGGCGAATGCATTTGTGTATGTATGGAGATATGTGTTGATATATGTATGCATGTATGGATGAGTGGATGGATGGATTGTTGTATGGATGTATGGATCGATGGATGTATGGATGGCTGGATGTATGTATGGATGTATGTATG
>NW_017043072.1:0-222 GCF_001483705.2 Eufriesea mexicana | reverse complement strand
AGAGCCTCGAGTGCTTAAAATCGTCGATATAGAAGGGATATTGATTTAATAGCTTTGAATGCCACAAGGAAACTCGACAATTTTATTTTAATTTTAGGATAATCAGGATATGGATATTAGGATATAATATATATAAATAGGATATAATTAAAGGATAAGAAAACACACGATATCATGATAACGACACAGTCCACTTACTATTCGAAGCCAAACATAATCTCC
>NW_017043071.1:0-222 GCF_001483705.2 Eufriesea mexicana | reverse complement strand
AATGTCTACAGCACGTCAGTTGAATCTCCCCTCCTTATTTATGCATGAAAGCTTGCTCCCCACAATATTAACCGAAAATGTCAATAAAGATGATCTTTCCAACAACATTCTATATCATTTCAATGTCTACAGCACGCCAGTAGAGTCTTTCCCCCATCATTATGCAAGAAAGGCAGGTCACCACAATATTAGAAGAAAATGTCAATAAAATTGAATTTTCCA
>NW_017043070.1:0-222 GCF_001483705.2 Eufriesea mexicana | reverse complement strand
CTAAGCACAGTATAGCAGAGCACCGTAAAGGCAGATATCCACCGAACAGCAGTGTATAACACAGAAGTCAGAGCCATCCTAACCATACGTTACCTAACCTTACATAACCACAAGAAACCTAACTCAACCTATCGTGCCACGAATGCTATTGCTGGTATTCCCAGGGCCCCAGTGAATATTAGATTGCAGTAGATGCAGAAATCCACCGAATAGCAGTGTATA
>NW_017043069.1:0-222 GCF_001483705.2 Eufriesea mexicana | reverse complement strand
GCGAAACGTCGTCTTTGTGGGAGACCCCCGCGAAGACGGCGAAGCGACCGCGGAGGGCGGTGGTGGGGGAATATGTCCCATTCGAAGGTTTGGAGGATATTTAACTCGCCCCGAAGCCCACGAGCATATGCCGGGCGAAGGCGACCCCCCCCACCCTCAGGAGGAGCTCGCAAGTGTGCACCGTCCGCTGTCTGTTGTGGAACTCCGCCGTTATATCCGACA
>NW_017043068.1:0-222 GCF_001483705.2 Eufriesea mexicana | reverse complement strand
TGCTATAAAACGGCAAGAAAAAATCGTACGATGACTTTTAAGGCATCTTTGTAAAGAGGAAACATTTCCCTATAACTAGCATTCGACAGAAATCTCAAAAAAAAATTTCCAAGGTCCGCAGAGTCGTCTAAACTTATCAAAATTTCTAAAAGAAATGAGTATTCTTAATTTTTCACTTCATTTCTCGAAATACTGAAATTTTCGAAAACCCACTGAACATGT
>NW_017043067.1:0-222 GCF_001483705.2 Eufriesea mexicana | reverse complement strand
GCCACGGCCACTAATGCTCGCCACACCAGGGACATGCAGAGAATAGGAGAGCAATATAGAGAGTAGAATTCCACCGAAAAGCAGTGAATGCCATAAAAGTCTAAGCTATTCTTTCCTAACATGACGAGCCTGGTCGTACGCAAACTTATCCTAACTAAACCTATCGCGCCGAGACCACAAATGCTGACATCCGCACAGCCAAGCAGAATACACGGAAGCACA
>NW_017043066.1:0-222 GCF_001483705.2 Eufriesea mexicana | reverse complement strand
TGCGGTGGATTTCTGCGCTCTACTGTGCTCCAGCGTATTCCGCTTTGCTCCGAGGAGGCCAGAGGTAGTGGCCTCGGCGCATGGGGTTGAGAAATGCTACGTACGCTTATGAAACGTTTGGCTAGGTTAGGATACGGTAGCCTTGACTTTTGTGATATGCACTGTGATTCTATGGATTTCTGCGTTCTACTCTCCACTAATGTGTTCTGCTTGAATCTGGGG
>NW_017043065.1:0-222 GCF_001483705.2 Eufriesea mexicana | reverse complement strand
AATTTTCCATCCAGAATCTGCAGCGCTGCAATGCCAACAGCACTACGAACGGATCTTTCCTCCATACCTATGCAAGGAATATAGCTCACCACGATATTAGTCGAATATGTTAATAAAAATGAATTTTCCAACCACATTCTGTATCATTGCAGTGTCTACAGAACGCCAAGAGAATCTACACTGCTTATTTAGGCAAGAAGGATAGCTCTCCACGATAATAGT
>NW_017043064.1:0-222 GCF_001483705.2 Eufriesea mexicana | reverse complement strand
CAATCCAATGGCAAGTCTTAGCCATTTACTTGCCAGAGAATAGGTCTATCCATAGTCTATAATTTGTTATTAGATTTGTTAATAGTTCGCATGACGTCTGCAGCCAATGGCAGGGACACAAACCTACTTGCCAGATAATAGGTCTATTCAAAATCTATGACATGTTATAGCTTGCTGAATAGGTCGCCTAACGCCATCAATCCAATGGCAAGTAGAGTCACC
>NW_017043063.1:0-222 GCF_001483705.2 Eufriesea mexicana | reverse complement strand
TATCTTGCATAAATAAGGAGGAAAGATTCTATTGGCGTGCTATAGGCATTGCAATGCTGCGGATTCGGGCTGGAAAGTTCAATTTTATTGACATTTGCGACTAATATCGTGGTGAGCTATCTTCTTTGCATAAGAATGGCGGAAAGGTCCTTTTGGCGTGCCATAGCCATTGCAATGCTCTGGAATCTGGCTGGAAGGTTCAATTTTATTGACAATTTCGAC
>NW_017043062.1:0-222 GCF_001483705.2 Eufriesea mexicana | reverse complement strand
GCAGAACATACTGCAGCAGAGTAGAGTGAAGCAAACAGCCGGATAGCATTGTATGGCACATACGTCAGAGCCATCCAGACCAAACATAGCCCACCCTATCCAAACCAAACGTAACCTAGCAAAACAAAACGTGCGGCGTCCACAATTGCTGGATACCCAGAGACAAGCAGAGGATAGTAGAGCAATGCAGACTGCCAACATCAACCGTACGATATTGCATAC
>NW_017043061.1:0-222 GCF_001483705.2 Eufriesea mexicana | reverse complement strand
GATCGCAGGTATCGAACGAATGGCAGTGTACAGCACAAAAGTAAGAGCCATCCTAACCAAACTCAACCTAACCTTACCAAACCAAACGTGAGCTAACACAAGCATACGTCCACGACCACTGTTGCTGGCATCCACAGAGACTAGTGGATGCTAGTAGAGCAATGCACAGCGCAGATATCAACCGAAGAGCAGTGTATAGCACAAAAGTCGCAGCTGCCATAG
>NW_017043060.1:0-222 GCF_001483705.2 Eufriesea mexicana | reverse complement strand
CCCATGACCTGCCACATTTGATCCCCATTTTAGCTTTAATATATAAATCCTAGGTATCCTTTCTTATCCTTACTTAAATAAATTTCGTACGACATTTTGAAGTATGTTCTTGATTACGAAGTAGTTGCTGCAAAGAGTTCAAGATTGTAATAAATTTTGAAAACAATTTTTATCACTATCACCATCGATTAACGTAATGCATATCGTTATAATTCGATTATA
>NW_017043059.1:0-222 GCF_001483705.2 Eufriesea mexicana | reverse complement strand
TCCATACATACATAAGTACATACATCCATACATCCAGCCATACATGCATCCATACATACGCCCATCCATACACGCATCCATACATCCATACGCATGTCCGTTCAAACATACGTCCATACGTCCATACATAAATCAATACATCCATACATCCACACATTGATCCATCCATACGTCCATCCATCCATACATCCATACATCCACCATCCATATATCCATAAATCC
>NW_017043058.1:0-222 GCF_001483705.2 Eufriesea mexicana | reverse complement strand
GAATAGATGGATGTATGTATGGATGCATTTACGGATGTATCTATGCATGTATGTATGGATGGGTGTATGGGTGTGTGCATGGATGTATGGATGAATGTATGGACGTATGTATGGATGTACGTGAGGATGGATGTGTGCATGGATGGGTGGACTTGTGGATGGGTGGATTTGTGGATGGGTGGATGTGTGGATGTATGTATGGATGGATGTATGGATTGACGG
>NW_017043057.1:0-222 GCF_001483705.2 Eufriesea mexicana | reverse complement strand
CATAGCGCAGTAGTTAAACCCAACCTTTCCTAACATAAGTCGTACCATAGCCAAGCGTAACGTAACACGAAGCAACGTGCCGCGGTCACTGTTGCAGGCTTCCGCAGATTCGAGCAGAGTATAGTGGAGCACAGTGGAGCGCAGAAGGCAACCAAATATCAATGTATACCACAAATGAGGAAGATATCCTAACATAACCAGACCGAAGATAACCAATCAAAC